>NC_058023.1:33080390-33267890 GCF_019176455.1 Solea senegalensis
CACACACACACACACACACACACACAGACACAGACACGCACACACACACACACACACACACACACACACACACACACACACACACACAGACACACACACAGACACAGACACACACACACACACACACACACACACACACACACACACACACGAAAACAAATACTGTAAGTCGTAGGTAGTTCATACTGTGTGTGTGTGTGTGTGTGTGTGTGTGTGTGTGTGTGTGTTGTCAGCAGGTATTCGGCTCAGTCCGCGGCTCAGAGACCTGTCCTGGGGGATTGTGGGTATTTTCATGTGTCAATTCACATCAGGTTCAACATGAGAGCGTTCACCACACACACACACACACACACACATACACACGTTTTTCTTTTCTTTTCTTTTCTTTTCTTTTGTGTGTGTGTGTGTGTGTTTCTCTCTCTCAGGGTGTATTAATCATCCAGGTGTGGACTCAGCACACTGTCAGACAACACACACACACACACACACACACACACACATGTTCGATATTCATGACTTGAGGGGACATTGCATTGACTTACATTCATTTCCTGGAGATTTACTCTAACCTTAACCAATTACTAATGGCCTTGGCCTAATCCTAATCCTAATCCTAACCCTAACCCTAACCTTAAAACACATCTTCACCTTAAATGTTGTCATTTACGTTATGGGACTTGATTTTTGTCCCCACAAGGAAGACAAGTCCCCATAATGTGACTGTGGATACAGGTTTAGGTCCCCACAACATTAGTAATACCTGGATACACACACACACACACACAGGTTTGTGCAGCTATCCCTGTCAGGACTCTGCACTGACGTCCGTTCATCTAGTTATCACTAACCATAACCAGTTCATCACTAACCATAACCACTTAATCACTAACCTTAACCAGTTCATCACTAACCATAACCAGTTCATCACTAACCATAACCACTTAATCACTAACCATAACCACTTAATCACTAACCATAACCAGTTCATCACTAACCATAGCCTTAACCATAACCACAGCTCAAAATCTTAGTCCTAAACCAACACCACTTCCTTTGAGGCAAATTTTAGGTTCTGCCTCAGTATCAGGACCAGGTTTTGGTCTCCACAAAGGTCAGTAAAGGTCCTGAAGGGGACTGCAGCGAGTCTCTGTCTTCCTCTTCTTCTTCCTCATCCTCTTCCTCCTCCTCCTCCTCCTCATTCTGTTTCATACACACTGATGGATGGATTATTGATGGAGGGATCAATAGGAGGAGGAGAGAGGCTGAAACTAGGCTACACATCTGCTCAGAGTCATCCATTCATTCTGCTGCAGGTCTGAGAGAGGAGGAGAGGAGAGAAAAGAGGAGGAGGAGGAGGCTGGGAAAAATGTGGAAAAGGGAAATGTAGAAAGGGAAGGTAACAAGGAGGTTTTGGAGGAATCACAACAAAGACGGCGGACAAGGAAGCAGGTAAACTGGAAAAAGAAGAAGATGGAGAGAATAAAGTAGAGGAGGAGAGAAAAGTAAAAACGGGTATAAAAAGAGGAAGTGGGGAAGGGAAGGAGGATTTGGGTCAGGAAAATTAGGAAGCAGGAGAGTTAAAAAAAAAGTGGGGGAGGAAGGGAAGGTGTGCAACAGTTAGGAAAAGAATGGAGGAGGTGTGGAAAAGAAAGAGGAGGGGGGAATTTAGGAGGCAGGAGAGGAAAGGAAAAGACAAGGAAATATTCAAGGAGACACTGGAATCTGCTGTCAGTCAAATACTGAAGCTGCTGACAAGCAGAGGGACAGCGCCCCACAGTGGCTGTTTCAACAACTGCACACACACACACACACACACACATTTTTCATTCAATATTCCATTACCTTCTCATTCTGGGTGAGAGTCATTTATTCTCATCTGGAGAGAAACAGGATAATGTTTATTAACTTCATCTGTGTAATGAAGTGGAGCTGTGTGTGTGTGTGTGTGTGTGTGTGTGTGTGTGCGTGTGTGTGTGCACGTGTGTGTCCTCAGTGAACACATGGATGTGTTCACTGAGTATGAATATGAATCAATCAGTGAGCGGTAGTTGAGGAGAAACTGGTTGTGGTCTTGTGTGAGTGAGAGCTGCTTCAGTTCAGCTTCTCTCTTCTTCAGCTCAGTGATCTCCTGCTGAAGCTTCTCCTCGGCGTCTGTGACTCGTCTCACCTCAGTTTCCAGCTTGGATCTGATCTGCTGCTTCACGTCAGAGCTTCTCTTCTGCAGGAGACCCATCATCTCAGTGAAGCTCTCGTCTGTGTCCTTCACGGCTTTATCAGCAGAGAGAGTGAGAGTCTTCCTCTCCTGTTGAAGCACATTCATGTCTCTGTCTCTGTCCCTGAGTCTCTGCTGGACTTCTTCTCGACTCAGATCCAGGTCTCTCTGCTTGTGCGTCCTCTCTGCTGCAGCTGAGACCGTGTCGTGGTCTTTATGTTCTTCCACAGAGCAGAGATAACAGATACACTTCTGATCAGTGCGGCAGAACATCTTCATCACCTCGTCGTGACGAGGGCAGATGTTCTCCTGGAGGTTCTTGGACGGCTGCACCAGCTTGTGTTTCTTAAATGCAGGTGATTGATGATGAGGCTGGAGATGTTCCTCACAGTAAGAGACCAAACAAACCAAACAGGACTTGAGAGCTTTCAGTTTCCTGCCAGTGCAGACATCACAGGCCACATCTTCAGCTCCAGCATAGCAGTGATGAGCAGGAGCAGCGTGGAGTTCAGTCTTCTTCAGCTCCTCCACTAAATCTGCTAACATGGTGTTTTTCTTCAGGTCAGGCCTCGGTGTGAAGATCTCTCTACACTGAGGGCAGCTGTAGATCCTCCTCTGCTCCTCTGAGTCCCAGTGGTTTTTAATACAGTTCTTACAGAAGCTGTGTCCACAGGTGAGACTCACAGGATCCTTCAGAAGATCCAAACAGATGGAACAAGACAAGGTTTCTCTCTGCAGCTGAACTCCTGCCATTTCACCGCTCTGTCACCACCACTGTCTGAGTTTCACTTCCTCAGAATTCTGACAGGTTTGAAACAGGTTTGAGCTCTGATGTCAACAACATGTGATGCGGCAGTGGGAGGAGTCTGACGGCTTTGACTCTTCTCCACTCTTCTTCTTCTTCACCACTCCCACTCCCACTCTGACATAGATTGACCTCTATACTTAGTGACACTCCCTGTGTATGTGTGTGTGTGTGTGTGTGTGTGTGACTGTGTTGAATGAACAAGTTAGTGTTGTCAGATTTATTTTTTTTTGTCCAGAAACTGAAGTTAGAAACTGCCGCTCGCTCTCCCTGCACCAAAGTCCATAGAGAAAATCAGTGATTTTAACATCACACACAGGAGTTGTTGATCCACTGCTTGTGGGGACACAGGTCCAGCAGCTTCTGTGTCCCCACAAGCTAAAAATCCTGATTTTCTCTATGGACTTTGGTGCAGGGAGAGAAACTTCAGTTTTGAGCCGCAAAATGCTACCAGAGGAATCTCTCGTACCACAGGTGGTACACGCACTAAAGGTTGAGAATCTAAGCCGGTGTATATTTTATTGTAGGATTTTGACCTTCAAATAATGCCTCCCAGATTATGTTTGTTGGTGCCTTCACATACAACAGGGTGAATACATATATATATATATATATATATATATATATATATATATATATATATATATATATACACATATATGTATATGTATATATGTATATGTATATATATATATATATATACATATACATATACATATACATATACATATATACATATATATATATATATATACATATGTATAACCTTTTTGTGTTTCTTCTTTCTGATGTTGGCATCTGCTGGTATGACCACATCTATCACCACCACCTTCTTCTGCTCTTTGTCTACCACCACTATGTCCGGTTGGTAAGCCAGGACCGGTTTGTCAGTCTGGAAGCTGAAGTCCCACAGCCCCTTGGCGCTGTTGTTCTCAGCCATCTTCTGTGGTGCGGCCCATTGTGATTTGGGTACTTCTATTCCATACTGGGTACAGATGTTCCTGTACACTATTCCAGCCACTTGGTTGTGTCTTTCCATGTACGCTGACCCGGCTAGCATCTTACATCCTGCTACGATGTGTTGGACTGTCTCATGGGCATCTTTCCATAGTCTGCACCTTGGGTCAGATCTACTCTTGTTGATCTTGGCCTCTATGGCTCTTGTACCTAGGGCCTGTTCTTGTGCTGCCATGATCAGTACCTTTGTGCTGTCTCTGAGTCCAGCTTTTTCCAGCCATTGTTAGGTCTTGTCGATATCAGCCTCTTCTTCAATTTGGCGGGGGTACGAGTCATGTAGGGGCTTGTCCCTCCAGGTTGTCTGCTCCTCTTCCTCTGCACTCTTATCGGGTTTCTGTTGCCTGAGACATTCATTCAGCAGTTCATCCTTTGTGGCCATTTTCCTGATGTACCCTGATTTTTGATGTTTCATCCTGGATAGTGGTTTTGATGCCCCCTAGTCCTCAGCCTCCCTCTTTCCGCTTTCAGGTGCTGTATTTGGGGTGAAACCCTCCATGCATGGTGAGGAGCTTTCTTGTCTTGATATCTGTGGCTTCTATCTCCTCCTATGGTCAGCTTATGATCCCAGCGGGGTATTTGATTACTGGTAGTGCGTACATGTTGATGGCTTGGATCTTGTTGCTGCCATTGATCTGACTTTTCAGGACCTGCCTTACTCTCTAGAGGTATTTGGTTGTGGTAGACTTCGTTGAGGCTTCCTCATGGTTTCCATTGGTCTGTGGGATACCAAGGTACTTCTAGCTGTCTTGGATATCGCCTATGTTGCCCTCTCGTAGGTCAAGCCCTTCAGTTCTGATCATCTTGCTGCTCTTTGAGACCATCCGGCCACGCTTGTCCAATCTGAATGAGACAATTCTAACAGACCATACAGTTAAGAGAAACTATAATTTCACAACCTGCAGCTCAGAATGATGACAGTAGATCAAACTATTACATTACATGACATGTCATTTAGCAGATGCTTTTTTCCAAAGCGACTTACAAGGGAATTGAGTACAACCTGCCAGGGGTGGAGTTGAACTTGTGACCATGAAGTCTTTTGCACACAGGCTATCGGTCTTAACCACTGAGCCACTCCACCCCCATGATAATTATAAATAACTATGATAAATAGGTTTGATTTGACGACTGTTGACTTTCAACCTGTTCATTAAAGCGATACAAGCTTGTTTAGCAACTTCACCTTTAACCTAAATGAACAGCCGCCACTGTTCGACGAGGCCATGTCCTGTCATAAAGAACCCAAAGCTGGTGACTGATACGGTTATTGATCGATGACTTTGTGTCAGTGAAATGGTTTATGATTCTGCTTTGATACCATCGTCACCACCTTTACTATTTGACAGGAGTTGCTCTATATTTATCCACCGTTATGCAGACGGTACACAACTATACTTTGCAAATCAACAAAAGCCTCATGAAACAAATCAAGTGTGTCTCGAGAACATAGACTTTCTGCTTTCCCTTTCAAGGGTGTTGGAGGACCTACAGTACATCTCTATATTGTTTGTTTCTAATCCGAATCATATGCTTGTCATTTCACTTGATGACCATGTGACCACAAACAGCAAAGTGAAAACAATCAAAGTCGATGGAAAGAAGAAATGGATATTCTGATTGGCCATGGAGATGCAAGGTAAAAACACCTGGAACTTATCAGTTAATCGACTGTCATTAAACACTCATCAACATCAAGCAGTGCCATGTAGACAGGTCAATAATATCTCTGTGTAACATTAAATACATAAACATCCTCAGTTAAGAGAAAACCAGCATCAGGTCTGGCTAAGTCTAGCAGCGATCAGGATCAGGATCAAGATGTGTGCTTCTGATTCATTGAGCCTCATCTTCATCACAACAATTAAACTACATCCACACCATGATCGCTAAAGGAGGCAGAGGATTTGCTGCACATATGACAGTGTGTGTAATTTATGTCCTCGTAGTTACTGTTGGTGTCACACTGCGTATTATGGAGGACGGTGTTTTGCTGCGCCACATATTTTCTTTTATTTTTTTTACATATCATAAAACATAAATACCGGTATACCACCCAGCACTAAATGTATGTGATGTTTGCTTCATAGAAATGGAAATAAATTAATATAATTAAACAGATGTAGCTCACACCAGCTAATGAGTGCTAGCCCGGTTCAAGCCCCGGTTGGAACAACATGCATGTGCGTGTGTTTTCTCCGGGTTCTTCTGTGGGGATTTGGTCTAAATTGACCGTAGGTGTGAGAGTGAATGGTTGTGTGGCCCTGCCCCAGTGTTAGAGTTAGTTTCTCTTCCTCACAACTGGAATAGGTTTGAGCTCTGATCAAAACAACATGTGACACAGCAGGGGGCGGAGCCTGTCGGCTCTGGCTCTTCTCCACCTGTTGGCTCCTCCTTCCATTGTCAAACTGTAGGTGTGAGGGGGAGGGAACCAGTGTGGAGCACGCTCTCACACACACACACTCTCGCCTTCACACTGTAGGGTTCATTACAGTGACTGATCTGCTCTGTGATTGGTGGAGACGTTTGAATGTGAGGAGACAAATGTCCCCATTAACAGTCTGACCTTGTGCGGCGCTTACTGGACCAATCACGTGGCCCACATAACAAGAGGGGTGGGGCTAATTTATATCTGTTTACCAGACAAACTGGACAGGAAGTCTCACTAAGTACAGAGGTCACTCCATGTCAGAGTGGGAGTGGTTCCTGGTTCCCTCCCCCTCACACCTGCAGTTTGACAATGGGAGGAGGAGGAGCCAACAGGTGGAGAAGAGCCAGAGCCGACAGGCTCCGCCCACCGCCGCGTCACATGTTGTTGACATCAGAGATCAAACCTGTTTCAAACCTGTCAGAATTCTGAGGAAGTGAAACTCAGACAGTGGTGGTGACAGAGCGGTGAAATGGCAGGAGTTCAGCTGCAGAGAGAAACCTTGTCTTGTTCCATCTGTTTGGATCTTCTGAAGGATCCTGTGAGTCTCACCTGTGGACACAGCTTTTGTAAGAACTGTATTAAAAACCACTGGGATTCAGAGCAGCAGAGGAGGAGCTACAGCTGCCCTCAGTGTAGAGAGGACTTCACACCGAGGCCTGACCTGAAGAAAAACGTCATGTTAGCAGATTTAGTGGAGGAGCTGAAGAAGACTGAACTCCACGCTGCTCCTGCTCATCACTGCTATGCTGGAGCTGAAGATGTGGACTGTGATTTCTGCACTGGCAGGAAACTGAAAGCTCTCAAGTCCTGTTTGGTTTGTTTGGTCTCTTACTGTGAGGAACATCTCCAGCCTCATCATCAATCACCTGCATTTAAGAAACACAAGCTGGTGGAGCCGTCCAAGAACCTCCAGGAGAACATCTGCCCTCGTCACGATGAGGTGATGAAGATGTTCTGCCGCACTGATCAGAAGTGTATCTGTTATCTCTGCTCTGTGGACGAACATAAAGACCACGACACGGTCTCAGCTGCAGCAGAGAGGACGCACAAGCAGAGAGACCTGGATCTGAGTCGAGAAGAAGTCCAGCAGAGACTCAGGGACAGAGACAGAGACGTGAAGGTGCTTCAACAGGAGAGGAAGACTCTCACTCTCTCTGCTGATAAAGCCATGAAGGACACAGACGAGAGCTTCACTGAGATGATGGGTCTCCTGCAGAAGAGAAGCTCTGACGTGAAGCAGCAGATCAGATCCAAGCTGGAAACTGAGGTGAGACGAGTCACAGACGCCGAGGAGAAGCTTCAGCAGGAGATCACTGAGCTGAAGAGTTGTTGATCCACTGCTGCCTCCATCACTAAGTTCAAATGTCTTATTTTGAGAATTCGGCTTTTAAAAACCCTCATTCAGATTCAAATCAGTGACACAAAGTGACCACACGAGGCAGCAGTAGACCAGCAGCTCCTGTTTCTCTGTGTGCTTAAATCAGTGATTTTCTCTATGGGGTTTGGTGTGTGAGAGTGAGTGCTTTACAAACTTCAGTTTCCTGTTGGAAAAATCTGTCTCACAGTGAGATAAAGACGTGATCATGTGACGTAGATGTCATCGAAACTTAGACTGTTAAGCTGCTAGTCAGTTTTAAGTCAGTTCTTCCTGTCGCCCCCTGTGACATCCATGTTATGTGTCAGTACCTCAGTCAACCACACTTCAGAAAACCGGAAGTATCTCTTTAAAGGATTAACCAGCATTACACACACACACACACACACACACACACTGAGGCAGCATTTCATTAAAACACAGTAATGTTAGTGAAAGTGTTTAAATCAGTTTGACAGAAGAACAGTTTGTGTGTGTGTGTGTGCTGTGCTGATAACAGTGCTCATCGAATAATCAGCCACAATTAACGTCTCAGCAGAAAGACAGAGAAGACAGTGGGTGGAAGCTTTCAGCAGCGACACCATTGATATGCTAATATCTGTCTCACACACACACACACACACTGGTGCAGCTGAGCTGAGGTTTTTTTTTTTCTTCATTTTTTCATTTTTCTGTCTCAAACCTTTTATTAGGACGTGCGTCTGAAAGCAGTCATTAGAGACGGAGACTTTTCAAAGTCGGACTCTTCGTCAGCGTCTCACTATATTTATTTATTCACTCTTTTCTCTTTCTAATGATCTTTGACTTTCTCGTCTGACGATTATATAATAATTATATAATATATAATAATAATATAATCTGATGTGTTTGAACTTTTAAAAGTTTTCAGTCAGAAGACTCCAGTGTCAATGTTTAATATTTAGTTTTTAAGTTTCTCTTTTTTACCTTTGACATTTGTCTTTTTGAATCTTTACGTTTGACATTTGTCTTTTTGAATCTTTACTTTTGACATTTGTCTTTTTGAATCTTTACTTTTGACATTTGTCTTTTTGAATCTTTACATTTGACTTTTGACTTTTGAGTCTTAACAGTTTTTGAGTCTTTACGTTTGACATTTGTCTTTTTGAATATTTACTTCTGACATTTGTCTTTTTGAATCTTTACATTTGACTTTTGTTGTTTTGAGTCTTAACAGTTTTTGAGTCTTTACGTTTGACATTTGTCTTTTTTAATCTTTATGTTTGACATTTTGAGTCTTTACAGTTTTGAGTCTTTACGTTTAACTTTTCTGTTTTTGAGTCTTTACGTTTCATACTTTTTTGAAAAGACTCATTTTTTGCAAACCCGTGTCTTCTTAATTGACTCCCGGGACTGCTTTGCTCAGAGGCACAGAGGCAGATGCTTTCCAACATGCAACCATGGCAACAGAGACAGAGGCCTGTTACCATGGTTACCCCGGAGAAAGAGAGCCTGTCATTCATTCCCCTCCCCTCTCGCTCGCTCGCTCGCTCACTCACTCACTCATTCATGTTCATGTCAGTTCAGGTTTCTGAGTGTGACGGGATTAGAGCCTGACATGAAACCTTCATCACACACAGTCTGTGACAGTGAGAGAAAATAGAAATGAAGGCTACAGAGTCACAGAACAAATCAGACACTATTTACCCTGGAGCGAGCACACACACACACACACGTGAGAACACACACAGACACACACACAGCAGCAGCTTTCAGTAGTTTGGATTACAGGCCTGAGTGTGAGCATGAATCTGGGGATTTAGCAGCAAAGAAAAAGTGCACACGGCCTTTGTGACCCTGGTTATAGGTTCACACGCCTCAACGATCACATTACTGCTGCAGAAATCAAACTTTAATAACAAACTCTCCAGTGCTGCCGCTACAATCACACCCTCTCCCCCCTCATCTCAACCAACGGCCCCCAAAAAAGGTTCCAAAAAGAGTTCTTCAGTTATTTACATCGTAGCTTGAGCTTCATTTATTCATAAGAAAGAGAAAAACCTGAGGGCAAATTGCATTACAATTCTGTGGCACGAAAATATCCCGACTCCACATTAGAGCTGCGGGTGATGTATGACATTAATTATGCTAATTTGAATTTCTGGTTCTTGAAAAAATGTGTAGAATAAAAAGATCTGGGTTTCTGACGGAAAGGATCTGTTTTGTAGATTGTTGTTTAATCTCCTGTGACACAAAAGGTGTAATGTACGCTTGTTTGCATTTGTAGTTTGAGAATTTAGAGATTAATATCTGCAGTTCACGTACGTGAGCGCCACATTTATTACTGTTGCCAACCGTTCTGTAAAATGAGAATTTCTTTTCCGTATTTGGAAGATAAAACACGCACTTTGTTACTTGTTATTTTTGATGAAGTCGGCGCATAACCACGACAGAAAAATTACAGATCAGTTCACGAATGAAGTTTGTGTGATTAAGCTTCAAAAAACTGATGCGTTGTGCCTAAACTAAACTGCAGCTGAACTAAAGCTAAGTCAGCAGCTAAAGTTAACCAAACTGTTTGCTGTAATGTAAGCTAGCATTGGGACAAGCTAACGTTAGACAAACTATTACTGTTAGGTAAGCTAGCATAAGGGTGGACATGAACTTAGCCCTGTTTTGTTGATGAGACTCAAATGTCTGTAGCTAATGTTAGCCAAACTATATCTTTGAGATAAGCTAGCACGATGAAGCTAGCCAAACTATTAGCTGTGAGGTCATCCAGCAAGGGCATGGATGTGACTCAATCAAGTTTTGTTGAAGAAACAAAAGTTGGCGTGAAATTACACGTCAGCTAAACTGTCAGTGGCCGATGAAAGCTAGCGTGAGCATGGACAACCTGAGCCCTGCTTTGACAGTTAAACACAAAAACACCAAAACACCTAGCATTTCGGCTGCTAAAACAGTTTATACAGAAGCTAGAACAATGTGCAATATAGTGTCTTATAGCCTTTTTTTTCAGCACCACCTACAGGTAATCTGATGAAAGAACCAACACACTCGAGCAAAAAGTATCGGATTGAATTTGTGAAATTTGGAAATACATCACAGTACAAAGTTCACTTGGCTTGTTTTTATGAACAAAAAGAAAAGAATAACGGTCTAATTTGTGACTTCTGCACAATTATTGCTACTTTGTATCACGACTAAAAATGCGATATAAAATGAATCAGAACTTTGACTCAACAACACATAAGAATAAGAAAAAAACACATTTTTTAAAGCCTGAATATCTGACCTATAAACACAGACAACCAGGATAAGGAGTTGTATATTATTCCCACAGTAATTTACTGCACGTGAGCGCTAAGGGTTTAACACAAAAACACAGCTGAACAACAGATGCTCAACGCTATAGAGAACAGACTGCAGACGCTAAGCTAGCTTAACGTAGGACTTGAATTTAGTCCTATTTTGTTGATGACACACAAAGGCCTCCCTAAAGAAAAGACTGTAACTAAACTGATGTGACTGAACAGCTGCATTTTTAATAATGAAACACAAGAGTCATGAAGAACATGCTGCAGCTAACATTAAGCTACAATGAATATTGATTTGAACGAATCCCTACTTTGCAAAAGAAAAACAAAGGCCCTCGCTAAAGAATGCAGCTGAAGCTAGCCAAACTATGCCTAGCGAGGTAAGCTAGCATACAAACTTAAGCAAGGCTGGTTTATATCTTTTCAAAATAAAATTACAGGAATGGCATTTACAACAACAAAGTCATCAGGTCATCATCAAAAAGTGCACTGAGGCTACATTTATACTACAATACAATAAAAACAAAATCGTAAACTCCCTGAGCAAGCGATTATTAGTTTTAAACACGATTTTACATTGTTCAGTTTCTCAAAATGCTTGAAAACTCTTTGGTGTTGATTTTTGATCGTGTACTCGGTGAACCCAGTGTCCCAGGGTTTGTCTTCAGTCAACAGTCGGAGAAGGAAATGATGTCGTCCACCTCACACAAGGACACTGAAGACCCAAAATGTGTGTAATTGTATCCAAACCCAAACCCAAGCGCGGGGTAAAGAGGCTCAGTGAATTTGGACTCGAATGTGTGCAGATGGATGAGTTTGTCGAAGATCACTTTATAGAAGGACAGAGTTCCAGCCGGAAAGTCGAGGTACACCGCAACTCTGTGAGACACAGGAGACGGTTTGGGGTGAACGCATGCACTTATGTTTTCATGCTGGACAGAGTAACTTCCATTCCCCTCACAGAGCAACATCCAGGAGTGATCGTTCGCTCCGAGACAGATATCGGCGCCCTGTCCCTTCCGTATGATTCCTTTGTATGTCACTCCAATGTAGACCTTGCCCTTCCATTTGACCTCCCAGTAACTGCGACCTGTCAGTCCGGTGCTACAGAGCACCTGGAGCCAGCAGTCGAATCTCTCCGGGTGATGATTATATGGCTGCTTCTCTTTCATGGTTGTCACCTTTGTGCAGTTGTCGGACAGTTTCAGTATTTTGTGTGCGGTGTTCTGGTCCAGGGAAAGGTTGCAAACATCTGAAGAACAAAATTAGATGCAGAAATGTGGAGGTTTAACTTTCGGATAGAACATTTTCAGAGTTGCCTTTTTCAGAGTTCAACACTTATTACCCACAGTTAATACAACCTGCTGCTTGTTAGCTGAGAATGTTAGCGTAGTTTTAGTACTTATTAGCTGGGTTTTAGTACTTAGTTCAGTTTTAATTAAGTTGGTTAGGGGAGCATGTCTTGATCGAGTTTGTAAGCTTGGATTTAGGACTTGTTGGACAGAATTATAGACTTAGACCAAATCAGAATATGCGGGTCATCTGCTGATCCCTAGAGAGGGAGAAGCTGAATGGAAAAAAAAACTTTGATTTGGAGGCTTGTTTGTTGCTCAGTGTAAAGGTTTGTACTTGTTAGACTGGTTTTAGCTTGGATTTAAAGCTTGTTAGATTGGTCTTGGGACGATAGATTGGCGATACAAACATGTCCTCTTTTCTCAAAGAATTACTTGGATTATGTAACTTGTGGTTTGGTGTGGTGACAGTGAACTTACATTTCTTAATGCCAGGCCTCAGTCTTTGTTCTCCACAGTCGTTAAGGCTAGAGGAAGGAAGGAAGTAAGGAAGGAAGTCAAAATTGACCATTACTTTATTTATAGCTTGACCTTTTTCTTCATGTGTGACAGAGAAATTGTTTGTCTGTGGCAGCTCATACTTGAGGGTTTGTAGTTTATTTTGCGGATCCTTCTGTAAAGCTGTCAGTTGTTTCTTTCCTGAGTTTCCTGGGTGATTAAAGCTCAGGTCCAGCTCTTTCAGGTTGGAGTGTTTGGACTTGAGTGTTGAAGCCAGAGTAGCACACCCCGTCTCTGAGATCATACAGCCTGATAGTCTGCACACAAACAAAGAGGAAAATGGTCTTTGTCTACTGCACTATCTTCTGTAAGTACTCTGCTAGCCTCAGGTGAGAGGTATTTGGTAAAGCAGTGACCTGCTTTGTTCACACATGGACTCAAATTGTCATTTCAAGAACAAAATAATTCAAACCTACCGAAGAATCTCCAGGGAACAATTTGGATTTCCCAGTCCAACACAGAGATGCAGCACCCCTGAATCCTTCAGTTCGTTGTCACTCAGATCAAGCTCTCTCACTCTGGAGGACTGGGAGCTGAGAGCTTCAGCCAGTGCTTTGCAGATGTTCTCTGTCAGTTTGCAACTACTCAGCCTGTGAAGGTATGTGTGACATAAAACCACATACATTAACAAAAACTGTAGATGTTAAAGTTAATTCATTTAGGGAATGTAGGTTTTGGTCACGTACAGCGATTTGTTGGAGGCCTGGATCACTGGCCTCAGACTGAGAAGTCCCTCCTCTGAAGGGCAGTATTTCTTTAAGTCAAACACTTCCAAATTGTCTCCCGATGACAGGAAGAGGAAGACCAGCGCTGACCAGTGGAGTTGTGAGAGATTGCCCGAGGAAACAGTTTGTGATCTCAGGTAGTGCTGGATGTCCTCCACTAGGGAGTTTTCTTTCAACTCCTTAAGACAGTAGAAGAGATTGATGCTCCTCTCTGGAGAAGTGCTCTCACCTATCCTTTTATGGATCAAATCAACCGTCTCTTGGTGGATCATCTGAGAAGGCCCTTTAGACACATTCAACAAGGGCTTGAGGAGATCCTGGTTGGTCTTCAGGGAAAGACCTAGAAGGAAACGGAGTAACAAGTCCAGCTCCCCTTTTGGACTCTGTAGGGCTTTTTGAATAGCAATGCTGTGGACTTCTGTCATTGATATTTTCCTGCAAGGCCTGAGCAGCCTGTCCAGTCTATCCAGTAAATTTGGCTCGGACAGTACGTTCTTGTTGTCATTGATGAGTGACATCACAACATGAAGAGCAGCGAGATACTCCATAAGACTCAAATGGACAAAGCTGTACTTCTTCTCTTTATTCTCTGATATCCAGCGTACCTCTTCAAAGACCTCCGTGAACACTCCAGTATCCAGTGAGGCTTTATGGAGATTAAAGCTAATGTCTTTCAGATCTTTCTCATTGAATTGGTTGCCTTTATCCAAGTTGTTGAAAGCTAGTTTTGCTAATGACTCAATGTACTGAATGATCTTTTTTGGGCCACAGTTCTGCCGTTGTTCTATGTTGGTGATCTGATACTTCAAGAATACCGTGTACATCTCAGTCAACGTTGTGGGCAGTTCTATCTTTGATTTGTTCTTCAAAAAGCCCTGTAAAACGATAGAGATGATCCAGCAGAAGACCGGGATGTGACACATGATGAATAGGCTTGGTGAGCCCTTAATGTGTAAGATTATTGTGCTAGCTTGTTCCCTATCTGGGAACTTCTTCTTGAAGTACTCCTCTTTCTGTGGATCGTTGAATCCTCTTACTTCTGTCATTCTCTGGAGGAAGTCTGTATGGATCTGTTTGACAGCTCCGGGCCGTGTGGTTATCCAGACGCGAGCAGCGGGAAGCAAGTTCCCCTTGATAAGGGCGGTCAGCAAGACCTCAACTGAAGTTGACTGTGTCACGTCAAAATCAGCAAACTTCCCTTTACTGTGGTTTAAGTCCAGTTTGAGGTGGCTTTCATCAAATCCATCCAACACAAACAGGAGTT
Source organism: Solea senegalensis (assembly GCF_019176455.1). Taxonomy (NCBI): domain Eukaryota; kingdom Metazoa; phylum Chordata; class Actinopteri; order Pleuronectiformes; family Soleidae; genus Solea; species Solea senegalensis. The sequence continues at coordinate 33,095,342 of NC_058023.1, forward strand.
TGTATCGTGCCTTGTTATAATCGCGGCATCCTGATGTCTGTAGTTTGGTAAAAACCATTTCAAGATATTCCGTAGGAATAGCCCTGGTTTCCCAGATTCTTTCATGTAACAGTTCTGCAAAAGTAAATCTCTTTCCCTTCAGTGAATTCAGGTCGCTGAAGCTAAGGGGAAATAAAAGATGCACATCTTGATTTTCCCTGCCCTCAGCCCAGTCCAGGACAAATTTTTTCACGAGGATGGTTTTTCCAATTCCTGCAATTCCAGCCGTCATCACTGTTCTTATAGGTATTTCAGCGGGCCTTTTGAAAATTTCACTGGGATTGATTGGTTTCTCTGTCCCAGCTGCTCTGCTTCTTTGGGTGTGATTCCACTGGTTCTCATGCTGCTCATTGATGTGTATGTCCCCTCCCTCTGTGATGAACAGTTCCACAAAGATTTTATCCAGATGCTGTTCATTCGGCCTCTCTTCCAAACCCTCTCGAATGCTCATACACTTGCTCCCGAGGTACGACTGTAGTGTTCGTTGGTACCGCATGATGTGTTCATCTGGAGGAGTCTCTCGCATAGTGCTCTCTGCATCTGTGTGGAAGAGAGTCACATGATAATTAGTTGAATTCACAATACAAATGGGACAGTTTGAAACCAATGTGATACAAAATATTTAACTTTAGACTAGAGGTCCCAAGCAGGTCCCACGACAAAAACATTTTTTGGCCAGGATTACAGACCCAAAATCTTTCACCTTAAACACAGAATCATTTTATAGGGATTAAAGAAGTAGGTTCAGAAACCAGCCTTTACCGTCAGATGCACTGATGTCCATGAGAGGGTGAGGAATAGCAACGGGCTGTGATTGAATCGGAGATGCTCCATTCTCGTTTATAGTCTTCACATCTATGGCAGTCTTTAAATCTGGGCATATGGGACAGAAAGGAAATAATTCATTTTATATGGCAACAAATTTGAGAATTTGTGTTCATCATTCTGTTGTTTACCATTTAGTGTGAGGATTCTGTTTTCCGACAAATTCTGCACCAGGTCATTCCTGGGGATTTTCTCCAAAATCTTCTTGGTCACCTCCACAGCCAAGTGCGTGTGTTTCTGCACCATCAAATCCACTATTTTGGATGCACTTGCCGTCTCCAGTTCACTCCATTTATAACTGTCGTTCATCCAACGCAAATTATGCTTGAATTTTTCAAACTCCTCAGCTCTTAGGTCTGACAGGATATCCAGCAGCACATTTTGAATGGTCGCCATCTCTGCATCATGATTAGGCAAAATTAGACAAAAACAAAGGATTGTCATTCAGTTTTTTTAAGTGTGTGGTAAGTTATGTTTCATTTATTTGTTGGGTGATATCATGACATTTAAAGGAACATGGTAGCCTCGCATTGGATGCATGTGTGGACGTACTGTTTAAAGGTCCAATATGCAAGAATGTAATCCATTTTGACTGCTGGCACAAGTAAGTTGTCATTCTTATTCAAGCCAGTAAATCCAACACTCCACCATCTTGGTTTCACTTCCACTACTCAAATGCTTATTATATACAGGGTCTTGAGTTTCAAATGCAACTGACACTATTCCGTACACAGGAACACCCCCCTGAACTCGGATTACCAACTCGGCACAACCTCGCATACCCAGAATTACGATTCCAAGATGCCTGCCGTCATACAAACACTACTACCTTTATGGTTAATATCACTTCTGTCGTATTTGTTTCACACTAAATCAGTCGTACCCAAAGTACTGTTTTAATTTTAACTGTAGACATGTTGCTACACTGTTTGGGTGAACAAAATACACGTCACTCGATGCTCCAAATACCAATATACCAAGCCCAAGCCTTAACACCCTGCTGAGAAGTCCTGAAACCAAGCTAATGGGTCCAAGACCAAGCCCTAAAAGTGACATATCAACCTAGTCCTAAATATAAGCGAGCAAGTCCTAAAAAAATGTTCTAAAACCCAGCTAACAAAACAACTTAAACCAAACTAACTGGTCCCAAGTCCTGAAACCAAGATTACAAGTGTTATCGAAAACAAAGTCCAAAAGCAAAGCTAACAAGTCCTTAAAACAAGACTGATCCCTAAATCCAAATAAGTTAACATGTCCCTAAACCTATGAAATAAGTCCCAAAGCCAAGCTAACAACTCATTACAACTCGGTTGACATGTACAAAACAACCAAACTAGTGCTAACAATGATGTCATGAGAACGTTGTTGCACGCTCCTCTGTTTTGCTTTGCTGCTTTTCTAACTTTCTAATTGCTCCGACTTCTGAGATCCAATATAAGTCCGTATCAGTTCCGGTATTGGCTACAAAAACTAGTTTCCTGATATCTAACATTTACAGAGGTGGTATTTGTTTCCCAGTTTACTGTGAGGCATAATGTTGCATTTTGGATCTTAAATGGGTCAAATTTCAGTAGGGTGGAGTCACTATGAAAAAAAACGTTGAGTCACTACAGCGACACGTCGCGTTTTTTTGCGATTCTGCGTAGTATTTAGTGTCGGAAACAGTCTGAGTGTAACTGCTGAATTTACAGGAAGGAAACACTTACAAAACACTGTACAAATGGCTCATGACGCACCGTCGCACGGTAAATAAGCACCTGATTATGTGCTCATGAAGTGTAATGTGTTCATTCCAACACGTCAGCTGTTTACTGCGTGTCAGGACTTTTTATTATCAGAGTTCACACAGGTGATTTCTCAGCAGAGTCATAAACCTTAGTGCAGGAATTTATGTCGATCATAGTTCATAGTTGTTATTCTAGCTAATCAATGGCCTTCAAACTAAACTGTAGTGCTGTTTTACCAGGTGTGACCAGTGGTGCTGGTCAAAGGTCCATTGCTCATATTTTTTTTCCTAATCCCACTTCATCCCGATGAAAACTGGAACTGAACAAAAAATATCAAGTTAAACTTCTTTAAAGGGTTTTTGTCGCGCAGCTGAACGTTAAATACACAAATATCTCATTCAGATAATGGAAGTTCAACCTGGCACTTAAAACACATGTAATTTTGAACCGCGACGACTCCGCCGACAGTTTCACTGTGTGATTTAAAATCATCCCGTTCAGTATCAGTTCCACTTCTCATGCAGTAAAACACAATCTCAGTGTCTCGAGTCGACAAAATGCTCCGTCAGCTCCTTTTACACTCATAGATTATTGTAATCATTCTGTGCTCAGGGATTTCACAGTTACGGAGGACGGAGGTTTGTTGATACCTTTATGGTTTATGGGGAAACTGGAGAGTGTGATCCATCATCAGTGTTTCCTGTCTTGATGTTTAATGTCTTGATTTACAAAGTGGGACTTTTAAACTCCAACATGGGAAGTTTTGACCAGCTGTTGTGGTGAAGAATTGTTTCTCTTCGTTTTTAAACCAAGCTGGTCCCAAGACCAGTCTTACAAGCCTTTAAACTAAGCTAACAAATCTTAAAACCAGTCCAACAAGCCCAAACCTAAACATCAACCTAAAGGTCCTTAAGACCAAGTCTTTGACCAAGATTACATGTACGAAAACAAACAAGCCACAAAATCAAGCTAAATCCCAGCTAAATCCCAGCTAAAGTCCTTACTGGACCTAACTGGTTCTAAACTCAATCCCTCAAACCAGTCAAGATTACAAAACTCTAAATCTGTCAATCTAAGGTTACAAGACCACAAACCAAGCCAATACTGTAGCTATTAAAACTAAATTAAGTCCTAAAACCCAGCTAACAGGTCCTTAAATCACACCAACTGGTTCCAAGCTCAATCCCTAAAACCAATCAAGCTAGCAAAACTCTACATCTGTTCGAAAGTCTGAAATCCGAACTAACAAGTCCTTAAACCAAGCTAACTGGTCCAAAGACCAAACCCTTAAACCAACATATCAACCAAGTCCTAAAACCAATCAAGCTAAAAACACCAAGCCCTAAATCCAAGCTAACTGGTCCAAAGACACTGTGTGAAATGTCAGTTTTGTTACCATGGTTACCAGATTTCTGTGCTCTCGAATGAGGTCTTTAATGAAAATTTGAATCTTTGAGGTTGTAAACCTTTATTTGTTTAAACATTAGACAACAAAGAATCCCTTTTCTGCGTTTTTATTTAAGAAAAGTGTTATTTCCAAAATGTATGAGAGTAAAAAAAAACACTAAACTAAACCAAATATAATCTTTTTTTTTAAACTAACATACATCAGCATTTACAACAAAGAATAAAAGTCACTTACTGAAGTGTCTGTTGTGATGTTTTCACTTGATTCACCAGTTTCAAATGAAGGTGTCTCGCCTTTCTCGTCTCTGTCCTCGTCTTATCACCACGTCATAAAAGGTAAAGTCAAAGTCTTTGACACATGTAAAACAAACGCTGCTGGGAATCTCTCAGGACAAAGTCCTTCAGAGTGGCAGAGAACCAGAAACCAGACCACGTTCACACCCAAATCTGTGGGAAATCCAGATGCCACACCTGTGTTTCCGTGTTTTTATGGTATTTTTATTTTATGGTGTTATAGTGTTATCTGCAGAGACTGTTTGGGTGAACAAAATACACAGTAGAGCGGTGTTAGACTGGGGTGATGACGTTGCTGCTCAAAATACCAATATACCAAGCCCAACCCAGCCAAGAAGTCCTCAAACCAAGCAAACTGGTCCAATACCAACCCCTAAAACCCAGCTACCAAGTCCTTAGACCATGCTAAGTGGTCCCAAGCTCAATCACTAAAACCAATCAAGGTAACAAGACCCCAAACCAAGCTAATATTGTAGCTATTAAAACTAAACTAGTCCTAAAACCCATCTAACAAGTCCTGAAACCAGGCTATCTGGTTTTGCCCTTAAACTTAAGTAACACATACTAAAACTAAGCAATGTTTAAATCAAGCCAGTCCCAAGACCAATCTTACAAGCCTTTAAACTAAGCTAACAAATCTTTACACCAGTCTACCAACCTTTAAACCAAGCTAACTGGTCCCAAGGCCAAGTCTTCAACCGAGTCCTAAAACCAATCAAGCTATAAAAAACAATCTCTAAATCTGTCAAAACAAGCCCCAAAACCAAGAAACAAGTCCTTAGACCAAGCTAACTGGTTCCAAGCTTAATCCCTCAAACCTGTCAAGCTACAAACCGCTACATCTGTCAAACAAGTCTGAAATCCAAGATTACAACATCCCAAACCAAGCTAATACAGTAACAATTAAAACTAAACTAAGTCCTGAACCCAGCTAACGAGTCCTTAAACCACACCAACTGGTTCCAAGCTCAATCCCTAAAGCCTATCAAGCTAACAAACCTCTATATCTGTCAAACAAGTCTGAAATCCAAGTTTACGTGTACTAAAACATACAAGACCCCAAATCAAGCTAATACTGTAGCTATTAAAACTAAATCCAGTCCTTAACCCAGCTGACGAGTCCTTAGACCCGTCAAGCTAAAAACAACAAAAGGAAAGGAAACTTCAGTCATTTACCAAAGTTTGACTCTTTTGTTTCAGCCAGCTGAAACTGTCACAAAACCAAGCTGACATTTACAAAACATGCAAGTTAATATATTAAAGTAAAGACAAAGTCGTATCGTTGACTATTTTACCTCATTTTTTGTTTTGGGGCAATTGAAGACAACTCTATAAATATATAAAAAACAAAATTTCTATCTGCAGGAAATGTTTGTAAAGGAAACGTCTTTCATTTACGTGAAGTTTTCTCTTCTTCTCTGGAGGAAACGATCCATTTATTCCGAACATTTTCACTCACTCGTTTCCGTCTCGTCAGCTGAAATCGTCACAGAAAAGTACAAGAAAATAAAAGTAATACAGAAGTGACAGGTTCAAGCAAAAAAGACGTTTTTTTTTTATTTTTGTTTGAACAATACATTTAAATGAAAACTTTTGTTCCATGACTCTTTTTTTAACTCAAATTTGAACCGGTTATCTAAATTTCATTCTGGAAAATCTCCACGTTTTTTCCTGATTATCTTAGAAAGTCGTCAGGGTTTGTTTTTTTTCAAGCCTTTTGTTGCTGCTGTTGATCCCTCACACACACACACACACACACACACATAGTTGTGAGACTACAGTAATTATTTCATACAAACTGAGTCACACTCTCGCAGTGAGTGGTGATGTCAGATTAATAATCGCCTCAGGCTGCAGATAAAACCTTAATCATCCATCAGAGCTGACTGCTGTAGTAATCACACACACACACACACACACACTGTTTTCGCTTCTCCTCTCGAGGAAACAACCAATTTGTGCTGGGAACATTTCAATTTAGCATCACTTGTTCCCCTTGTTTCCGTCACGTCAGCTGATCGGCTGTGAAACACTGCGACGCGTCAAAAACACAGAGCTGTCGCCAACAGAAACACAAAGATGATGAAAGAAATGTGACGTGAATGTAAAAACCTGGCGATAGAACTTTAGCGATGATGATTACCAGGGTTTTTACTCTGATGTTCATCACTTCATGTTCGCTTCGGCGATACTGTTCTTATTCTTTAGTCTAAAAAGCAAATTGTGCACCAGAAAACGTATCTACATTTTTTAGAAAATGTTGTCTTAGATATTTGAGATTATGTTAAGCTTTAATGACAACTCTAAAGTTTAGAGTTTCGGGTCACAGATTGGTGCAAATTTAAACAAATTCTAACGTGTAAACTCAGATTAATTCAGATTAATAAAGTAAAGTAAAGAAACGCACGTCATAATTACAACGTTGTTTTTTTTTTACAGAATATCATATTCTAGCCAAGTAAAATTTTACTCAATGTAAGGATATTTGGCATAGTTATTTTTTTTTTTGCAGTGTAATAAACAAAACAAATCAACTGACTTTGACGTAAATGTAAAAACCTGGTGATATGTTAGTGATGATGATTACAAGGGTTTTACCAGTAACTACACTGCAACAAAATATTTACCTTACATATAATATAATAATATTATAATAATAATTCAATTACCAGTAACGAGCTAAAACACTTTGTGTTTGTTAAAATACAGAGGTAAAATTCAATGTCACAGATTTGAGAAATTCTAACGTATAAACATAAATAGAGTAAAGGAAGACTCATTTCAAATAAATATTTCCTACATGACAGAATTTCTTTGTGACGTTTTTTTAAAATGCATTTTTTTGACTGATTTGTCCATTTAATTCAGTTTCAAAATAGATTTTTTTTATTTAAAAAAGAGTTATTAATTTTTTTACGTTTGAATCTTTAACCTGAGTTTTTTTTGTTGTTGTTGTTTTTTTATTTCTCCCCGTGTTTGTGTCGCAGTTTTCTTCCTCCCACCGTCCGAAGACACGCTCCTGTGCGTAAGAAATTCACTCCTCTCTTTCCCAGGTACGTCCTGGAACTACGGTGGCCTTCACAGACCAGAAAGGATGTCGTTTTGCACATTTGTACAGTAAAAATGGTCACACTCTTTTTGGCATATCTGTCCATTCAGGCTTCCATAGAAACACATTTTGAATCAGTTAAGATATAAGAATGAGATAATAATTGTTTTTTAGTTAGACTTTTTTTTTTTGTTTACAGCGTATGAATTATTGAAATCAGCTAAAGAAAAAAGACAAATCAACCAAATATCAGCGTAGAAAACAGTAATTGTTGGAGGAATTCATTATTTTACGGATGAATGAATGGATGGGTGAATTAGAGCAGTGAACACAGTGTAGCAGGCATGTCACTTCAGGTCTGAAGTGACATGCCTGCCCTCTGGAGGCCACAATGTTCACTACACCCCAGAAAATCACACATAAAACAGTCAATTCAATAATTACGTGATATTTTTATATATATTTTTTAGTGTAAACAACAACAACAACAAGAAGTTGATGGAAAATTGTTGAATAAATTTAAACTGATATCATATTACAAATTACATGATATTATCATAACTGACACTGATTCACTGGAGCTCCGCCTCTGTCAGTGATTTAAGATCACATGTTTATTTCATCTCCTGTGCTGATAAATATGATCAGATTATCAATTTATTTTTCTCATCGATTTAGACGCTCGTTTATTTATAAAGAAACGTGTGGAAGATGATGATGCTCATGCTTCATGTTACATTAATGGGAGGAGCCACAGTGCTGACTCCACAGTTAGCCGCCGCCCTGCACTTTGACTGACAGGCTGAGCATGCGCTCCGCAGCGTTAGCTTCAACCCTTCAGCTGTTTAAAAATGTACTGCAACAGAGTTTATTATTATTTTTCAACTGCAGCCATGGCTCACTTACATTATTCCAAAACTGTGATTTACTGGAGCAGCGTTTAGTACTAATCTAAACCTCTAGCCATGCTATTTCACCAGAAGCTAACTTACATTTAGTCAAACGGTCATTAAAACTACAGCCTAGCTAGCTAGTTTCTAGATTATATTAATTCAAACTGTGATTTTACTGGAGCAGAGTTTATTCATCTAAAATGACAGCCACGCTAGTGAGCTAGTGGTGCACTAACATTATTATTGTTATTATTATTATTATTATTATCATTATTATTATTATTATCATTATTTTTATTATTATAATAAACTCTGATTTACTGGAACAGAGTTTATTAAAATCAATGCTAGTTGACCATTGACTAGCTTACATTCAGACAAACTGTCGTGTTTATTCTTAAATTAAACCTGTAGCCATGCTAGTTTAACAGAAACTATCTTACATTAATTCAAACGGCAGCCGTGCTAGTTAGCTAGTGGCTAGCCTATATTATTCCAAACTGTGATTTACAGCAACAGAGTTTATTACTATTCTAAACTGACTGTTTTACTAGAGCAGAGTTTATTATTAATCTAAAACTGTAGACATGCTCGTTAGCTAGTAGCTTCAAACAGATTCAGTAAACTAAAGTAACACAATACTGGCTCACTGGTATTGTGATATTTCTCACATGCTGATGTCGACACTGCCGAGCAAACTTTCACAACTTCAACAAACATTTGAGCTCTTCCTGTGTCGTAAACCTGAGTCTGTGAGTGAGATTAGATCGCCGTCGCTGAGCAGACGCTGCAGGTCAGTAAATCTGTCAGAATATTTTCAGACGTTTAAACTCAAACTTTCTCTGCTGCTTCATTTCAGGGGGAAAATCCCAACACGAAACAAAAAACCACACAACACCTGACAGTTAGTACAGGCTGGGTGGATTATGGTAATGTGTCGGAGGCCCAGGTGCATGATGGGAGAGGAGATGAGTGTGTCAGGGCTGGTTGGTTTGGATATGAGGCAGATTATGGAAATGTGATGTTCTGCTTTTCAGATTTGCTCAGCTGCGCCTTATCTCAAAGAGATTAACTGTCTGTCTCTCTTTGACATGTCTTCTCCTCTCTCTGTCTGTCTGTCTGTCTGTGTGTGTGTGTGTGTGTGTCCACTGTGTCTCACAGTCTGTCTGTGTCTGATTAGCCTCCTGAAGAAAAACACATTTTTTTAAACCTCTTCTTCTTCTTCTTGACAGAAATAAGTGGTGAAGGGTTACGATCTCTCACGTCGTTATGGTGTGCCACAAGGCTCAGCTTTAGGACCCACTCTTTTTTTATATTCTATGTACAACAATGTGGTTAAAAATATTTCTGATGCGTCTTTACGTCTTTATGCTGATGAGACGATATCGTTTGTTGTTGTGCAAACACTCGTTTCCATTTACAGTCACAGTTTAACCGAGCTACGGCCGTAGTCCGACTAAGACGGGCGGTTGGACAACTTGCAGAGTCCGAGTATAGTACGTGTGACTGAACGAAGGTGGGGAAACTTTTACAAACCATAATATTACCGAAGTAAAAGTATAAGTGTATGGCATTTAATGTACTATGTTACGTCTACTATTGAACTTAGTTTCCTTCCTCAGAACTGTCACCTGATGTCAGGTGGTGGTGTTGGTCAACTTTGTTTCCGACCGTTTAAAGTGAATTTATTTGTTTGAACCAAAGACAAATTTTCATCTTGGAAGACAATTAAAGTTTCTGTTTCACTCACCTGAGGCTGACTCTGAACCTCGTCTACCACATCAGCCCTTAAAATCACACATAGCTGCATTAATTCTCCGACTATAATACGCGTCTCTGCTGAGTTGGTTTCTAAAGTTTAAATAGATTTTTCGCTCTTTGGTTTCAGTGTAAATTGAAGCTTCTTTTTTCTGTCCCTGACGTGTTTGGAGTGGGAGAAAAAAAAGCAGGTGAATCAGCCGCGTTTTTACAAAATGAGATTTCAATTACACAGAGTAGACGGACGAGTGTAGCGCTGATGTTGTACCTGTCCGTCTTCCCCCGCGGCTTCATTAACTTCCTGTTTCTGAGCCACGTCTCTCATCTCCTTGACCATGTCTGTTTAAATGAGCTGTCAATCAGCCGTGCCCCCCCGCCGACATTGTTGCGACGCAGGATTAAAATCACTTTGGGAGCTGTCGGTTTTACTTTAATGCGAGCATTAGCTGAGAACGCAGAAACGCACGCCTGACACCGAGCCAAGGATTCATCAGAATACTAATTCCACTTTTAAAAAGATGTTCGTGTTTAGCCACACAAATGTTTACAAGTCCTAAAGGAGAGCTCCCCCCAACCAAAACACTCCCAAGGTCTCTGCAACCCCTGGAACTTCTTCAAGGACCGTCGGTCTCTGCAGAGATCTCAAGAGTCCACTTCAAGTTCTTCCTACAAACTATTCAAGGACTCTTCAAGGCCCTCCCCCCTTAAAACTTCCTCAAATCCCCTACTGCCTGTTCAAAGAGTTCCCTGAGACCGTGCAATCTCTTTTGGACGTCTTACACCACCTGTTGAACGGCCATGCTTCAAGGACTTTAAAACCCACCTCAAAAAACCCTCTCAAAACCTCTCAAAGATCAGTAATCGTAAGTGTCTTTGTGGACCATTGGACGTCCTCAGTGACCCTGAGAATGAGCTCTGGATGTCACGTGACTCGGTCTGAAGGTTTGTCCGACTTCCTCTCATCAAAACTGTTATAAAAAAAACAAACAGGAATTTCTTCTGGATCCAGTGGATCAAAGATCAAAATGTAAATATCTTTGGTGCTGCTTTGTGATGGAATTTGTTGTGTTGTGGTGTAGAGCAGCAGCCAGCAGATGGCGCCAAATCACCATCATCATCAAACAGGAAACTGATGCTTCCTCTCATCAGACTCGACTTTAGTTTCCAGGCTCAGATCCATGTTTTATTTAGGTCTTAAGGTAAACAACAGGTTTTTGGATGATTTGTTAAGTGTCTGTTTGTCTTTGTTCTTTTTTATATACATATACATTTGAGTGAGTGGTTGGAAAGTCTGTGTAACAGTGAGATCAAGTGAACGTGTTCTTTAGATATAGTAGACTATCACACATTGAACTTTGTGTTACTTTATAAACTGCTTACTGTCCCACACCAAACCCCATAGAGAAAACCTGCGATTTTAGCTTGCGGGGACACAGGAGCTGCTGGTCTACTGCTGCCTCGTGTGGTCACTTTGTGTCAGTTCATTTAAATGTAGGATTTCAAAATAAGACATTAGAACTCAGTGATGGAGGCTCCTGTGTACTGTGATGTTAAAATCACTGATTTTCTCTATGGGCTTTGGTTTGGGAGAGTGAGTGCTTTACAAACTTCACTTTCCTGTTCTGTCTCACAGTGAAATAAAGACGTGAATGTGTTGTTAAGACATCGTAGCTTTATATTTTCTTACACTTTCCTTGTAACCACACATTTAAAAAAATGTAAACTCTCCCTTTAAATTAAAGTTAAACTTGAAAGTGAACGAGTAAAACACAGTGAATATCACACACACACACACACACACTCCTGTAAGCCCCGCCCCTCTGGTAGAACCGCTGATGAATGAGAAGTAAAGTGTCTTCTTCTTCTCCCTCTCAGCAGCAGCTGAGTCTCGTCTCTCCGCCGGTGTTTGCCGGTGTTTGCCGGTGTTTCGTCGGTGTTTCTCGGTGTCGTTCGGATCCGCGGGGACCACAGTGGACAGGTACGAGTCCCAACTGTCGTGATCGAACCTTCTCCTTATTGACCAATCGATTCGTCAGCTTTAAGACGCACAAACGGACACTTTGGTCAGATAACTTAATTTTATTACAACAATATTTAACATTATTACAGTAAACATAATGCATTTAATACAAACGTTGTCATATTTTATTATTTAATTTTCTATTTTTATGATTATTATTATGTGTGGTTCAGGCTGTTTTGTTCTTTTATTATGAGATTTAACTGAGATTAATTAAGTTGGGATTTAAACTTTTATTTTTTGCGCTTTTTATTTGTAATATAAGCTATATATACACATGTGTATACATATGTATATGTATATGTACATATATACACTACCACACCAATTTTTCCAGTTTTTTATTGAAAATCAAGCTGTTGACTCTCAGAAACTTGTCTTTTGATTCTGTTGTGGCTTTGGGTCTGCCAGACCTCTTCCTGTCAGTTTCTCACAGTTTCACAGTTTGCCTTTTGATGGTGAAGGAAACTGTACTCACTGACACCTTCGTAATTTCTCTGTAGGGAAACCCGACATTTGTAAGTGTTATGATGGTCTGTTTCTCTTCCATTGTTAATTGCCTTTTTCTTGCCATTTTTATGGTAACACACTACTTTCTGCAGTACAATACTGTTCAAATGATGCTCACAAGGTTATGGTACCACGGTGTGTTCCAACACTACTTTTATGCAGACAGAGGGGGTTGTAAGTAATAAAGAAAAGTTGGAACACCTGTAGGAATTGGTAGCACCAACTTTCAAGATCAACCTCCATTGCTGCGGAACAGCTCTAAGTTGTTAACCCATTTCTTGTTCCCTAAAAAAGGCCATTCTGAAATGTATACTATATTTCAGTTTTGGGTAACCTTACCTTTTTTTTAACCTACCAGTCCACAAGGGGTGCCTACTTACCTTTGTACCATTTCAAGCTATTCATTGGACTTGAATGGCATGAATTTCAATAAAAAACTGGAAAAATTGGGGTGTTCTAAAACTTTTGACCGGTAGTGTATATATTAGAGCTGGGCATAGATTAATTTTTTTAATCTAGATTAATCTCACTGCAATCTTGGAGTTAATCTAGATTAATCTAGATTAAAATGGCTCATTTGAATTCTTCTTCTGCTAAGTGGCGCTCCTCTGTTTTCATCACACCTAACATTAGGAGTAGGACAGAAAAAGTATATCAGAGTAAGATTGCTAGTAGTAGTAGGCAACTATCAGCAACTAATCAGCAAAACGTTGATAACGTTAGCTAAAGCTATACCGCGTGAAGTTAGTTTCAGGTTGGATATTCATTCAGACAGTTGTCGGACGCGACGGTTGGATATCCAACCTGAAACCATTTTCACCGTGGTAAATTACATAGACTGTTATAAAACAAAAAATGACAATAAATTACATAACGTAACGTTACCTACATCCGCGCTCAGCCAGGTCAGAGCCTTCTGGGCCAGGTATACATCCGCGCTAACATATCAAAGGGAAATTCATAGCTTGCTCACTATGTGGACCCAGGTCCCAGACCCAACTTTGAGAATAGATTAACGGCGATAATTTTCTTATCGCGCGATAAGAGTCTCGCGTTAACGCAGCACGTTAACGCCGTTAACGGCCCAGCACTAGTATATATACATATATATATGTCTATATGTATATATAGACATATATATAGAGATAGATAGATAGATAGATAGATAGATATTATTCATGTTTCGGCTGTTGTATACAATGTGTATATACATATTTTATTTTATTTTTACTTTTAGAGGATTTCGTTTTTTTCTAACCTGATCTTTTCTCCTAAAAAATAATCTGAATCTGAACCTTTTACATACCACTTTTTCCACTTTCAATTACACCACTTATTTACATTAAGGGGGAAAAAAAACTAAATATGCAATATTTGCCATATACCACATGATGATAAGATTTACTTTGGAGGGATCAAATAGCCTGGGATAAAGTTCAGATTAACTATATCACAGATTATTTTACTTTGTTAATATTTGTGTAGTGTGATTTCCTCCCTCTCAGTGCCTTAGGTGACAAAAATGTCACATCCATAAGTGCTGTTTTTGAAAAGATTTCTTTTTAATTAATTCTCAGTACTTTCTGAATATGCTTTTATAATACAGCGCTGCCACCTGATGGATTACTAGTAAAATGACATCTGTGCTAAATGTAGAAAATAAATGTGTCAAAATTATGCCGTGTAGTAAAAAATAAATACAAATTTGAGGCCAGGTCATCAAAGATACAAGAGAGAAATAGTGTGTAATGATAAATACATTCTCCTCTTGCAGGTTACGCCGCAGTGATGTCATCACTCCTCCTCTTGCTCCTCCCCCTCTTCATCCTCACGCCCACCACAGCGCTGGAGTTTCGTTACCACAGAAACGGCGAGATCGAGAAGTATCTCCGCGACATCAGCACCTCCAACCCCGACATCGCACACGTGTACAGCATCGGCCGCTCGGTCAGAGGTAAACCACCAACACAAAAACCCTCCCCTGACCCACCTGTGGGTCCCCACCCAGACTTTGGGAAGCAGTGGAATGAAGCAACACATCAGCAAACGCTGGAGTGTTTCAAAACACGTCATGACTTCACACTTCAGTCACAGCTTCAAGTCTGAGTCCTAAACTTAATCAGTTCCTCAGAAAGTAGGTTCTGCCTCATTAAGACCAGGTTTTGGTCTCCATGAGGACTACTGGTCCAGACAAGGTTAGTGTTTAGGGTGGAACCCACTCTACTCCCCCACTAAAACCCACTCTACTCCCCACTTAAAACCCACTCTGCTCCCCCACTTAAGCCCATTCTACTTCCCCACTAAAACCCACCCACCTCTGCTCCCCTCCCACTCTACTCCCCACTAAAACCCTCCTACTCCCCACTAAAACCACTCCACTCCCCCTTCCCCCTAAAACCCCACTCTACGTCACTAAAACCCACTCTACTTCCCCCAAGTTCCTGGGACTTCCCAACGTGCGGTTCCTGCCTTCGCGGTTCTGCCTCATTAGGACCAGGTTTTGGTCTCCATTAGGACACACAGCGACTGCCGGGCCGAGAAACAGGCTGGCTGGTGTCCTAGATTAGCTTGGATTAGCTGTGTGCATGTGTGTGTGTGTATGTGTGTGATAGAGATTAGCCAGATTAAATTGTCCCAGATTACATTAACCACACACACACACACACACACACAGATTTGTGCAGTGTCATTGTTGCTATAGTGACTGACACTTTATCAATCAGGTGTGTGTGTGTGTGTGTGTGTGTGTGTGTATGTGTGTGTGCGTGCGTGTGTGTGTGTGCGTGTGCGTGTGTGTGTGTGTGTGTGTGTGGAGGTCTGCCACAGTGAACACATGGACGTCATGGTGCCATAGTTGCTCACTCTCCCACACCAAAGCCCATAGAGAAAATCAGTGATTTTAGCTTGCGGGGACTCAGGAGCTGCTGGTTTACTGCTGCCTCGTGTGGTCACTTTTTGTCACTGTAAAACTGAAAGAAGGATTTTAAAAGCTGAATTCACAAAAAAACACATTTGAACTTAGTGATGCAGGCAGCAGTGAATCAACAACTGCGCTGTGATGGTAAAATCACTGATTTTCTCTGTGGGGTTTGGTGTGGGAGAGTGAGTGGTTTACAAACTGTTGGAGACGTGAAACATGTTCTTAAGTTTTAGACTTAAACTGACGTAGATTTTATGAGTTCAGTTATTTTTTAAGTGTTTTAATTCAAGTGTTTTTCTTCTGCTTTCACTGAGAGCGAGTCTACGTGTATGTGCGTTTAACACTGTTTTAGAATGTGTGTGTGTGTGTTGTTGTTGTGGAGATTAGATAATCAGATGAGACTAACAAGGATGGAGTTTAATCCCAACTTTTATTGATTTCTAAAATCAATAAACCAATCAATTACCCTTAACCATGAATCAATTACCTTTAACCATGAATCAGTTACACTTAACCATGAGCAAAACCATAACCATGAATCAAATACACTTAACCATGAAACAAAACCCATGAATCAATAACCATGAATCAAATACATAACCATAGAAACAAATACCCTTAACCATGAATCAAATACAGCAGAAACAAATAATAACCATAAGATCAAATACGCACTTAATCATGAAACCCCTTAACCATGAATCAAATACACTTAACCATGAAACAAATACCCTTAACCATGAATCAAATACACTTAACCATGAAACAAATACCCTTAACCATGAATCCATGAATCAAATACACTTAACCATGAATACTTTCCATGAATCAAATACACTTAACCATGAATCAATTACCCATAACCGTGATTCAATTACCCTTAACCATGAATCAGTTACACTAAAACATGAATCAAATACACTTAACCATGAATCAAATATACTTAACCATGAACAAATACACTTCTTTAACCGTGAATCAAATATTAATTAAACACAGAATCAAATACACTTAACCATGAATCAATTACCCTTAACCATGAATCAGTTACACTAAACCATTTATCAGTTACACTTAACCATGAAACAAAAACCCTTAACCATGAATCAATACACTTAACCATGAATCAAATACACTTAACCGTGAATCAAATACACTTAACCATGAATCAAATACACTTAACCATGAATCAATTACACTTAACTATGAATCAAATACACTTAACCATGAATCAAATACACTTAACCGTGAAACAAATACACTTTTATTCATACACTTAACTATACACATATAGTTAAGTGTATGAATGAAATACACTTAACTATGAATCAATTATACTTAACTATGAATCAAATTCACTTAACCATGAATCAAATACACTTAACCGTGAAACAAATACACTTTTAGCTATGAATGAATTACACTTAACTATGGATCAATTACACTTAACTATGAATCAAATACACTTAACTATGAATCAAATACACTTAACAAAATGAGCAAATGAAAGAAACTTTGTCAATAAAGTTGCTCACAGTTTGAATTCAAAAGTCAAAGATAAAGATTTAAACTCAGAGTTAAACTCACTGCTGCTGAAAGAACTCCAGATTATTTGAGTTTACAGAACTCTGCTGTGGCTCCAGGTGAAGAATAAAGACAAACTCCAGCATAGAGGGTCTGATAGAACGTGGTCTGGACTCTGTGGAGCAGAGTCATGGTGTCAGAGACTCTGTAGAAGGACAGAAGACCTGCTCTGTGGTCCAGGTAAACTCCCACTCTGGAGACTTTAACATCTGAGACGACAGTCTTGATACTGTTGTGAACAAACTGACATTTGTTTTGGTCACAATCTAAAGCCCAAGATTTGTCATTTAATCCAAATAAACTTTCATGTGAACCTGATCTTCTGATGTTCTTGTACGTCACTGCTGCATAAACTCCTCTTCCTGTCCACTTCACCTCCCAGTAACAACGTCCAGTCAGACTCTCTTCACTCAGGACCTGACGATAACCAATGAATCTGTCTGTGTGATGAGGATAAGACTGATCTTTATCCATAAATGTCACTTTTCTGTTTCCATCAGATAATAACAGATGTGTGTGAGCTGTGTTTGGATCCAGTTTGATTTCCTGTGAATATCTGAAGAATTCAGCTCTGGTCTTTGGTTCTGGTTCTGGTTCTGTCAGTAAAACATCTACTTCAGCCACAGCCAGGGAGATGTCTGTCCACGTCTCGGTCAGGACGTCCTGCAGTTGACCTCTGAGCTTTGCCACAGCCACCGTCATGTCCTCAAAGTGTCTCAGAGGAAGGACGTTGATGGTGGACGAGTGTGTGGATGGACTGAGTGCTGACAGTGAGCGGTAGTTGAGGAGAAACTGGTTGTGGTCTTGTGTGAGTGAGAGCTGCTTCAGTTCAGCTTCTCTCTTCTTCAGCTCAGTGATCTCCTGCTGAAGCTTCTCCTCGGCGTCTGTGACTCGTCTCACCTCAGTTTCCAGCTTGGATCTGATCTGCTGCTTCACGTCAGAGCTTCTCTTCTGCAGGAGACCCATCATCTAAGTGAAGCTCTCGTCTGTGTCCTTCATGGCTTTATCAGCAGAGAGAGTGAGAGTCTTCCTCTCCTGTTGAAGCACCTTCACGTCTCTGTCTCTGTCCCTGAGTCTCTGCTGGACTTCTTCTCGACTCAGATCCAGGTCTCTCTGCTTGTGCGTCCTCTCTGCTGCAGCTGAGACCGTGTCGTGGTCTTTATGTTCGTCCACAGAGCAGAGATAACAGATACACTTCTGATCAGTGCGGCAGAACATCTTCATCACCTCATCGTGACGAGGGCAGATGTTCTCCTGGAGGTTCTTGGACGGCTCCACCAGCTTGTGTTTCTTAAATGCAGGTGATTGATGATGAGGCTGGAGATGTTCCTCACAGTAAGAGGCCAAACAAACCAAACAGGACTTGTGAGCTTTACGTTTCCTGCCAGTGCAGGAATCACAGTCCACATAATCAGCTCCAGCATAGCAGTGATGAGCAGGAGCAGCGTGGAGTCGAGTCTTCTTCCGCTCCTCCACTAAATCTGCTAAAATTACGTTTTTCTTCAGTTTAGGCCTCGGTGTGAAGATCTTTCTACACTGAGGGCAGCTGTAGATCCTCCTCTGCTGCTCTGAGTCCCAGTGGTCTTTAATACAGTTCTTACAGAAGCTGTGTCCACAGGAAAGAGTCACAGGATCCTTCAGAAGATCCAAACAGATGGAACAAGACAAGGTTTCTCTCTGCAGCTGAACTCCTGCCATTTCACCGCTCTGTCACCACCACTGTCTGAGTTTCACTTCCTCAGAATTCTAACAGGTTTGAAACAGGTTTGAGCTCTGATGTCAACAACATGTGACGCGGCAGTGGGCGGAGCCTGTCGGCTCTGACTCTTCTCCACCTGTTGGCTCCTCCCCCTCCTTTTGTCAATCTGACCTCTGTTCTGAGTGACACTCCCTGGTGTGTGTGTGTGTGTATATGTGAGTGTGTGTGCGCACACAGTGTGTTACACATATGCCAAATTAAACATCAGCTGATCCTGGTTTGGAGTCAAGGGTTCAGGTGACATGGGGTCATTGATTCCATCAACATTCAATGGGCGGCTGTTGACAATGGCCATTGCCTCATAAAACAACGTTCTAAGCAAGGCATCATCCAGTCTGCCTGGACACCAACAAGTAGGTCTGTTGGAGGGCTAGGTGTTGGAAACACCTCTTGTTCCCATAAAAACTTGGGCCCTGATAAACAACCAGCTGAGGAGATGTGTGCTGCGTGAAGACCTCGGGAGGCATGGTCGGCTGGGTTTTGTGCCGTGTCAACATAGTGCCACTGACTTGGATCTGTATTCTCTCTAATCATTTGAACACAGTTTGGAACAAACATATGGAACCTTTGTGCTTCATTGTTGATGTATGCCAGCACTACCTGAGAGTCAGTCCAAAAGAATTCCTCATCAATTTTCATCTCAAGTTCAGTCTTCAGCATAACACTCATCCTGGCTGAAATGACTGCTGCGGAGAGTTCCAGTCTTGGGATACTTAAGACCTAAATGGGTGCAACCCTAGCTTTGGCCATTAGAAGACTGCAATGGACTTTGTCTTTGTCGTTGTTGCACCTTAGGTAGGAACATGAACCTTAACCTATATTACTAGCATCTGAGAAATGGTGCAGTTCCACCCTGACAATGTTAACGAAGTCTTGAGGGTGGTAGCACCTGGGTATGGTGACTTCCTTTAGCTTTTGCAGAACATTCTTCCACTCCTGTATGACGGATTAGCTGAGTAGGAGTTAGCTAAAGGTCTCTCACTGCAGCTGTGGTATCCGTACGCGGGCGTAGTGGATGACTAGCGATGGGTTTTCACTGTAGCAGCCCTTGGTGTATTTAATAATGGCAGAGAGTCTCAACAGGTGCAATTCTCTTTATTTATAGCACAGTGAAAACAAAAAAAATAAGCACAGAATGAATTTAATTAATAACACTTACAACTGACACTAATTTGACAAATCTCATTTCCACAGTGCATCCAAATCCAACTATACACTACATATAGAAATACTTAAAGTACTTCAAAAATAATAAACAACAATAATTAGATTTGGCTTAGTTACCACAAGTTTGTTTACAATTTACAAAGACACAATATACAAGATACAAACACATGGCTGTTTCATCATCGTTAGCTTGATGGCCTCTTCAATGTACGAAACAAAACAGCACACAAATACAGCGCAGGTAAGACTAATTATGCACAAAACACAAAGAACAAGCAAGTAATAAATGTCAAAATAAAGAGTAATCAAACCAAGATGATACTGCATGTGCTAACTTACTCCAGAACAGAGGCTCGGGTGATGTGGAGAGCCGGGAGAAAGAAAAGTAGCGGACTAGCACGTGAACAAAGAACACGTAAACAAAGGAGCCAGCCACACAGGTTCCGGGGTTACAACGAAGGAACGTGAATAATGAATAAGCTAGTCGGTCGCGGTTTTAACGCGATCTCGTAGAAAACCTAAAAACGGCATAATTCTAAAGCAGGTTCTGCGCCGGTTCTTTATAAAACAACAAATGACGCATACGTGCAGTGCTCCGGGATCACTTACTGTCATGTGACCTCGGCACCTGACCTCACCGCTCCCGCACACAGGAAACAGAGCGTGCGCTTTAAGGTCTTCGCCGTCCGAACTGGACTCGGCTCGTCACAAACCACCATGGTCTAAAAATGTTCTCTTTGGGCAAATAAACAAATGCACGGTGTGAACAGACGGCGTTTGACTCTGTAACTGTGTGTTTCTCTCAGGTCAGCAGCTGTGGGTGTTAGTTCTCAGCCTCAGTCCTCGGCATCACTCCATCGGCATCCCAGAGTTCAAATATGTGGCTAACATGCATGGAAATGAGGTGAGGCACACACACACACACACACACACACACACACATGCACACACACACACACGCACACACAGGGCCCCTCCTTGTCGACAGGAAACAGGAATAAAAAGACTAAAGAGATTCAACAAAAGCTATTGAGAGTCAGACTCGGTCCGTACACACTTTTGTATTCTGTGTGTGTGTGTGTGTGTGTGTGTGTGTGTGTGTGTGTGTGTAAAATGGACAATGAGCTGAGTCAACATTAAAACGGGCAACATGATAAATAAATCTACTGATTCATCAGAAACAAACAAAACAAAAACAACAGGAAAAACTCGCTGCCGCTGCCATGGCAACGGATACGGAGGTTATCTTTAACAGTGAGACAGGTGCTTAAAGATGTCGTAGGCTTGCACTGACGTAGATTTTGTCGTAGAATGTTTCAGTGTTTTTACAGCAACAGGAGATAAACAGATCAGTCATGTGATTAGATCTTCTCTGCTCCACCTCTGTGACTCAGGTCACATGACACTTGTGTTCATCTTCTCAGTGTCAAGGAGGCGATTAGGTTTTTAGGTCCTCGCTCTCGCTCTCTCAAACTTATGCCCTGGGAACTGAAAACAGCAGAGACAAGGATCTGTGTGTGTGTGTGTGTGTGTAAGTGTGTGTGTGCGTGTGTATGTGTGTGTGTGAACACAGTGAAAAGGCCTTTTCTGGAGGTTTCCGTGAACCGACACACTCCGCCGACTCTGTTTGCTGACTGTGTGTGTGTGTGTGTCTGTTTAAGGACATTAGCACTGACTTTCTCACACATGCAGCATGATCAACCATTGACAGTAACCATGGAAACCAGATGCCGGTTAGAGTTTGCTTCCCACTTTGCAGTTGTTGTTTTCTTCTGTATCTGAAATAAACATTCATCAAAGATTAAAGATGTAGATCAAAGAGGAAACTTTCACAACCATCAAAACCATCAAAACTTTTTTTGTCACATTAATAACATGATTTTTTAATCATTTGTAACTAAATTTTTAGTAATATTTATCACACTGTTAATTAGTGGCATTTGTAACCTGTTTTTTTAGCAACTTGTTTTTTGTCACATTTCTAACACAGTTTTTTGTAAAATTTGTAGCACTTTTTTTGTAAAAAATTTGCGAGGTTAGTAACCATTTTTTTAACCTTAAAATATCCTTAAATCCTTAAAGATTTTTTGTAACCTTAGTAATCTGTTTTTATAACGTTGGCAACAATTTTTGTAACATTTGTGCGACGTTAGTAACATGATTTCTTGTTGTGACATCAGTGAATTTGCCCTTCTCGTGACATTGTGACATCCAGCCGTTGTCTCTTGTGCGTCTCTTGTGCGTCTCTTGTGCGTCTTGTTTTGAAGACTCCAGTCACGTGCTGTGCGTTCACAGGAAATGTGTGAGCAGGTGGGCGGGTCCAATAGTGACAGACAGGTGATGATTTGTCACGGCTGTCCCCGTCTTGTGACGAAGACAGACGGCAGCTCTTTTATTGTCATTCGCCAGGACGTGACGAGCCGACGCCCACATCTGTCAGGATGTGAAGTCGACGCCCACGTCTGGGATCACGTAGCTGCTCATACAATCAAAGTTTTTGTTTGATCAAAATGAATTGTTTTCAGTTGAGAGGAAAAGAGGGCGAGCGTTTCCTACGGAAACTCAAACTGTACACACACTGTGTGACCCCAGACACACACACACACACACACACACTGTGTGACCACACACACACAAACACACACACTTTAGCTTACATGTGCTAATGCACAGCTACATAAACAATGCGGCTCTGGTTTATCTCGTCGTCTAAACACTCGAGTCTGTGGCTTTGTGCGTTATTGACACATGAACAGGTCACACCGGTGGTTCTCAAACACTGGCTCGGGACCCTCACGTTTAGTTCACATTAATGCATTTGTTTTAAATATCATGTATAAAATAAGTTTTACTCCAGTCGTGAAACGTAACCAGTCCTCATGTAGAAAGTTGGGAAACACTGGTTTAAATCACACAAATTAAAATGATGAATAATGTTTATCATAATAGAGCAGACACATTACATTACAATATTAGTAACATGATCTTTTTGTAACATGTTTTGATGTTTTATAACTCCTGAAAAGTGATTTTCTTGTTGGTAACATGGTTTTGTAACATTTGTGTTACATTAGTAATGTTTTTGTACCATTAGTGACATGATTTTTGTAATGTAGCAGCATGTTGTGTAAGATAGTAACATCTTTTTGTTACGTTGGTAACATGATTTCTTGGAGCGTGTTTTTGTAACGCAGTGACATGTTTTTCTTAACCTTCCTCACACACAGTTAATCATCAGTTTCCTCTGTGAGTTCTGTCCGTCTCTGTCTTGTTTTGAAGACTTCAGTCTCGAGCTGCAGTTGCAACAGTAATTGAACTCCCAGCCACACGATCTGGGCGTGTCATTTTGTTATAAATTAACTCCGACTGACGTAGTTTTACTTAGTTTTTTTACATCACTATGATACTTGCTGCTGTTGGTCACGATAAATACATTTTTCATCGCAACAAAGCGAAATATTAACACGCTGATGTCATAAAGTGACGAGTGTGGACGAATACACGGGTGTGTGTGTGTGTGTGTGTGTGAGACAGCAACTCAGCGAGAAAAAGCAGCGAAACAAAGAAAAGAAAATGATGGCCAGAGGGAGAGCGAGTTCTAACGTGTGTGTGTGGGTGGTTCTCACACACACACACACACACACACCTCTCTTTTCCCACCCTTCTCTCTTTCTCTCTCCTGAGACTCTCATTCATTCACAAAGTTTTTATTCTCCCTCCTGACGTCGAGTCAGACACAAAAACCACAGGGCCCTGTTTATTTTTCGGTTTGTCAATGACTCATGACCTCGGCTCCGCCCCCCGCTCTGTCCGTCAGCAGAGAACGTCCCGACTCATCCAACAGAAATTTCTCGTCACTTGAAGAAAAAACAAACACACCTGATTCTTCAAAAAAAGAATCCTCTCGTCTTCGACCAATCACTGGGCACCTTAGGTGGAGAGAGCGCCTCCTGTTGGTCGTTCAACGGTAGCAGCTGCATGCAAACGGAAAAGTCTCTATTCCAGCGTTTGTAACGACTGCCTATGGTGAAAAGAAACCTTTAAAGACAAATATTCTAAAAGAGAGTTGGTTGAAAAAGCATGGGGACCTAAGATTGAGCCTTGGGGGACACCACAGTTTCATTTTAAAAATGTATATTTAGTAAAAAATCTGGAAAAAAATAACACTTTTTTTGTTAAAAAAAAAAATTGGTGACATTAGTTTTTTTTACTGTTTTAACGTTTAACATTTTTGTAAAGTTAGCAACAAAACTTTTAGTTCGTTTTTTGTCACGTTTGTAATACAGTTATTTGTAATATATGTAACTTTATTTGTAAAAAAATTGCGATGTTAGTAACCTGTTTTTAACGCAGAAACTTGTTTTTTGTAACTAATATTCTAATATTAATATTCTAATACACATCTATATTAACTATCGATGTGTTTTAAAATCGACTACGAATTTGTACTTTTCATTGCGACTGAGTGTGACTGTGAGGTCCCCGTAAAGTGACAGAAACCTGGACGTGTGTTTGCTCAGGTCCTCGGCCGCGTGCTGCTGCTTCAGCTCATCGACGACCTGGTCAGAGGTCACCGCAACAAGGAGGCGTGGTCAGTGCAGCTGCTGAACAGCACACGCATCCACATCCTCCCAACCATGAACCCGGACGGCTTCGATGACGCGGGAACGCACTGTCAGTTCAGCCAGGGCAGGTATACACACACACACACACACGCATGCGCGCACACACACACACACACATTCCTGAAGCTGTGAATGTTTGACGAAGGCTGACACTTAAAATTCACCTGAGGGAACATTTAAGGGAAAAATCT
Source organism: Solea senegalensis (assembly GCF_019176455.1). Classification (NCBI taxonomy): domain Eukaryota; kingdom Metazoa; phylum Chordata; class Actinopteri; order Pleuronectiformes; family Soleidae; genus Solea; species Solea senegalensis. The sequence goes on from NC_058023.1 coordinate 33,120,110, forward strand.
GATGCCTTTCCAAGAATTTCAGTGAGTGGGTGACTGTGACTCACATGCACACACATTCTTGTACAGCCTCCTGAGTGAGGACACTCAATGCCCTATGACCCCTGACCTTGTCCGTCACGTCCAATCCTTGAACTCCACCCTAACCCTGAAAAAAAAATGTCCACACAAACTCACAAAGTCTTCACAAAGACATGTACGAGAGCAGCGGGCAGCAACTTGTGGTCCAAGGGCCAAAACTGGCCCACAAGATTCTGGTCGATGATAGACAGTAACTTTCTGCACCTCCCTCTTTACACATAATTCCACACTGTACTTTTTCAACTGGCAACGTCACTGAAATTCGTGTTTTACATGTGTGTGTTTGTTAGCCGAGCGCAATTTGCACAACCTGTGTGTTTGTTTTGACGGCGTATGTAAAACAAAAAAGGTTTGCGTCACATTTGGTCTGAAACCTTTAAAAAAAATCTGGTGTACAATCTCACGGGTCCCCACAAGGTTGTGAATACAAAAACAACAAGTACAAGTGTGTGTGAGTGTGTGCATGTTTGTTTCTGTGGTTTGAGAGAGGACACACACACACAGACACACACACACAGGCTCAGAGTCCATGTTTATTGAGTATAGACTAAACGCCCAAAACACTGTGATGAGCAGGAAACACACACACACGCACACAGTAAAGGCCTTTAAAGTGACTAATTATATGTACGTTGACGTCCCTTTGATGTACTGTAAACAGACTTGTGTGTGTGTGTGTGTCCTCTCTCAAAGTCTTGTTGTTCTGACCTTTGACCCAACATGTACAGAAACAAACACACACGCCTGTACTTCTTGTATTTCTACTCTTGTGGGGACCTCTGAGATTTTACAGCAGAGTGAGGACATATCTTCAGAGAGTTGTTTTAAAGGTTTTGTGTTTTGTTTTTTTACGTGCACTTGTTTGTACATAATTGTGAGGACCAAAAAAGCTTCTAAACTATAGGACGTGAGGACATTTTTGTCTGGTCCTCACAACCTTTAAGGGATTTTTAAGGGATTAAGACTTTTTTCAGTGTCAGGGGTGAAATTAGGTTTAAATTTAGGTTAAGTGTGAGGATTAGGCAGGTGTGTGTGTTCTTGTATTTTCTGACCTTTTTCTGTCATAAACACTGACCTTGTCAGGACCAGTAGTCCTCATGGAGACCAAAACCTGGTCCTAATGAGGCAGAACCTCATTTCTGAGGAACTGGTTTTAGTTTAGGACTAAGGCGAGTCCTGAGAAGTTTAGCTGTGTAAACCTGTGTGTGTGCACTATTAATATCATATTTGTGTCATAAAATGACATGTGTCTGTTATGCAGATGATACATTTTATGAAAAGAGAGGTTTTATACAGAAAATAAATACCAGAGAGATAAAGACGTAATCTGCTGAAAGATTAGATTTTCCAGTTACAAACTAAAAGTTTCTTGTCATCCATTTTAGGTTCAACCATAACGGCGTTGACCTGAACAGGAACTTTCCCGACGCGTTCGCTGGAAAGCGACAGCAGGGTCAGTTTGTCGAGGAGACGCAGGAGGCAGAGGTTGGTGCTGACGTCAAACTGTTAATAATCCTGTATGTTAAAGTATCAACGTGAAAGTGAACCGCGGTGATGTGTCCGTGTCAAAGGTCAGAGCTGTGATTGGCTGGTTGAGGAGCGAGACGTTCGTCCTCTCTGCGAACCTTCACGGAGGAGCCCTGGTGGCCAGTTATCCTTATGATAACAGCAATGGAGGTAAGAAAAAAAAACAACATTTAAATTTGTGTTATTTTACCAAAATAAATAAAACACAAAATGCTTTTTTGTCCAGGCAGCGAGCAGGTGGGCGGGGCCAGCGTCACACCTGACAATGACGTGTTCGTTCACCTGGCCAAAGTTTACTCCTACAACCACGGCTCCATGCACCGCGGTGACAGCTGCAAAGACGGATTGTCATTCAACGACGGAATCACTAACGGATACCAGTGGTACGCTCTGAAAGGTCAGCACCATTTTCTGCCACCAGGGGGCTCCAATCAACAACCTCTGGGTTTTGTTGCCCTGGTAAAGCAGCACGGGATGATGGGACTTGTGGTCTTCGTAGGTTTCCTCTTCTACAGAACGCACAGAGCTGCTCATTAAAAAAATGCTGAATAAAACATCGTCAAGTTAAAAATCAACGTTTTTTTAAATCAGGTTGGGTGAAGATGAACAAATCGCTAAGATTTCTAAGCTTGAATTTTAGAAAAATGTGAATTTTAATTCTTCTGACTCACTAACACACCAAAACTGGTATATGACGCCACCAACAGGCAACCAAATGAATCACACCGTTACATACAGTTACTTAGAGATTCAAGTTTGATTCAACGTTGTATAAGTTATTGTCATATATGGGCTAGTGTTATGAGTTATAAGACTCCCGTTCCTTCTGTAGGTTTCTTTACAGCGTAAAAATTTAACGATGCTAGAACAGCAAACTGTCCGCTAAAGAAAAGGTTAGGGTCAATTTTAAGACACATTTACCAAATATTTTCTATTGTTTAGTTTTGTATTTTCATCATTTTAAAGTTTATTTAAGAAATTCTTGAGTTTTTGTATGTATAGGTAAGTATTCGTCCGAAATCTAGATGTTGGTGTTCCTCAAGGCTCAAATTTAGGCCCACCAACTCTTTTAGACTGTTTTTCTTTTCTTTTTAAGCAGTTTTTTATAAATGTTTGAACAATTTTCTTTATTCTGAAGGGACAAATATGTGCAACATATTTTTCTACAACAGCCAATAGGAGGCACCCTCATTCTGTAACTGCACTGTGATTGGTTGGAAACAAAATAGAGGAGGAGCAAAAAGTCTAGTTTTTTTTCTCACCTGAATTTACATCAAAATAAAAGATTGTAGTGTAATTATTTATGAATAACAACCGTTTTCGTGTGGAAAACGCTAAATGAATGAGCGCCATCCCCTAAAAACAGAGAAAACACTGTGTAGACAGCTTTCTTGATGTGTGTGCAAGACCAGACGACCATGAGTGTAAAATAAATGAACAAATCCCACTCTCACTCCACTCTCACGTTCAAAAACTGTATTTATGAAGCAGGAAAGTGGAAAAGTACAGTAAAGTTTGACTTGACAGAAAACCTGACAGTGAGCTGCTGTCGGCTGAAACCTGATCATTGCAACCTGATCACCTGACATCGTCTGCACCTGAGGCCAGAGAGAGAGCGTCACTGTCACAACCTCAACATGATGTTGTTAAAGAGATACAGGCTGAAAATGAAATGATGCCAAAATATAAACAGAGCATACGACTACATTTGTGTGTGTGTGTTCAGGAGGGATGCAGGACTACAACTACGTGTGGGCTCAGTGTTTGGAGGTGACTCTGGAAGTTTCCTGCTGCAAGTTTCCTCCCAAGGATCAACTTCCTGCTCTGTGGACGGAGAACAGGGAAGCTCTGCTGGCCTTCATCAGGCAGGTGCACCTGGGTCAGTACACCTGTCTGTCCTTCTGTCCGCCTGTTTTACCCGCCTGAAAACATGGCCACCAGTGGAGAAGCAAGTCCACGACATCTCAAGACCATGTTTCACGTCTTTATCTCACTGTGAGACAGACTTTTCCAACAGGAAACTGGAGTTTGTAAAGCACTCACTCTCCCACACCAAAGCCCATAGAGAAAATCAGTGACGTCGTCTAACAGTGAGATAAAGACGTGAACATGTTCTTAAAGATGTCGTAGGCTTTAACTGACGTAGCTTTTATTAGCCCAGTCTGTTGCTACGTGGCTAACATCAGTTTTTTTCCTAACTGCACCAGTGAAAGATCTCACTGTTACTGTGTTTTTCTGTCTGTGTAAAAGGGGTCAAAGGTCGTGTGTTTGATAGTTTCGGAGTCCCGGTGCAAAACGCTGTTGTGGAGGTCAAAGGTCGCAGCAACATTTGCCTGTTCAGGACCGACAAACACGGCGAATATTACCGACTGCTGCTGCCGGGAAACTACACCTTCACTGTAAACACACACACACACACACTGACCCCTAGTGGTGGAACTCTGGTCACTGCAGTGACACTCTCTCTCTCTCTCTCTCTCTCCCTCCCTCCCTCTCTCTTTGATTGACAGGTCACATATCCCGGTCACCAGGTGTTGACGGAGACACTCGACGTCCCGCACGGTCCCGACCGTTACTCCGCCCTGAAACACGACTTCCTGCTGCGGCGCGCGGCGGATAACTCCACCCACTATACCCCCACCGAATTTAGCCCCACCCCCACCTGTAACTACACGTTAAACGTGGAAGGGCGCTGCGGCGCAGTGGCCACGCCCACGTGGACAGGAGTGAGTGCAGCGCTCGGATTGTGGGCGGCGCTGAGATTTCTCTCTGACTGAAGACCCAGCGGACGCAGTTTGGTCTCTAATGTTGGACATTTTCAGGTTTATAAAGAGACTTTTTTTTTTCGCTGCCAAAGACGCCGCAGTTACATTGAAGCAGCAGTTATCCTCGCAAAAAAGGGGGCGGAGCTGGAAGCAAATGTCTTCTTTTCTTGAAGACGTTATGCGGGAAAAGGTGTAAACAAAACAAAATGAAGGCTGAATTCCATTTAGCTGCATCAGTTTCAGGGTCCTGGTGTCGCTCACACCAGGAGAACTTTGCTTTCTTTTTCCCGCCTGTAGATGGCGATCTCTGGTCCACGGATTCTTAAAGACACGTCATTTTCAGTATTTTTATTTACGTTTCTGTTGATTTTTTTTTATTGTGATTTTTGTTAAAAAAAAATTCAAATCGGGGAAAAAAATACAAATAAAGAAAATGAACTAGGGATGAAAGTTACCCACAAACAAGATTTAAAATAATGACTCCACCTGGTGGCAGAAATTGTGCAGCACAAACATGGAAAATAAATACTGACTGATTATTGCAAATTAAAATAGATACAAAAAATATATATATATATTCATCTAGGATGTGCTGCACATCTTCTACCACAAGGTGGTGCCTCTGGGCTATTTTTTTTTAACTTTCTTATGAGTTTAGTGTTTATTGTTTTTCATTATAATTTTTATATAAAAAAAATGAAAAACAAATACCTGAAAGGCACCACCTGGTGGCAGAAGAGGAGCAGTACACCCAATATAAAAAAATAAGTTACTTCAATATTACAAAAATGTAAATATATGTCGGATGTGCTGCACAGCTTCTGCCACCAGGTGGTGACGTTGAGTAAAAAAATTCTAACATAATTTTGGAAATTTGATTTTTATTAATGATTTCATTTACACTTGAAGATTGAAAATATTAAGTTTGACTCAAAGGTGCCACCTGGTGGCAGCATGAAGTACTTCCATGGCACGTTTGTTTGTTTGTTGAGTAGATTTAAAAATAAATTACAAATTGACAAATGTTACTAAAATACATGATTACTTGTGAGGTCAGAGGTCAACAACTTCAACTTGGCGAATCAATGGATTAAATGACTGGGAATATACAGTGTATATTCATACATATACAGATATATATATATATATATATATATATGCAGTATTTATATACATGCAGCGTGTACTTGTACTTCAGGTCAGAAACTCAGAGGCCTTCAGCAGATTTGTGCCAAATATTTCTCTGTTTGTACTTTAAATAAAGTGCCATCATCATCTTATCATCATCATCATCATCCTCAGTGACTGCAGGACTCGGTCACTTCATCTGTTTACGTCTGACAACAATGTAAACAACAACAACAACAACAACAGCTGCTGCTGTATGAAGGAAAACCTTTATTAAAACGACAAAATGATGATTAAATTCATGCTTTTTTATCTGTTTCAAGAAAAGTGTAGAAATACTATTTTATGGTATTTTAATATATATATATACATATATGTATATATATTAAAAGTTTAGATTAATAATCCGTTTATATTATTCTGACTAGAGTTAAAATTGTCCACATCCAAATGTGAACATTTGCGTGATTCTATTTTTATAATATAACTATACTTGTGGTATAATAATACTAAATATGATTTATCATATTAATGAAGTCATTCAGTGTTATTACTATTTGACTCTCTCGGTTATAAATGAGAAGCTTTATGTTTGAATTACCTGCATTTTATATACTTTTCATTTTAATTCAGAATTATGAAAAAAAAAGAAATTAAAACATTTGACTTAAAAACAATGAGGCGTGAACACCATTTCCTCTCCTCTCCTCCCTGCTTCCCTCTCTTTCCTCTCCTCTCTCCTTTCCTCTTGGCGTCGTTGTCTCCAGGCATCACACACACACACACACACACACACACAGACGGACAGAGTGAAGAGAGGGGAAAAAAGGACAAATCTTTTCTTTACGTTTTTCATTCGTACAAACAAACGATGGGATGTGGAAACTCTTCACCGTCGCCCACGGACGTGTCGGCGAACATGAGCAGCACGGGTGAGGGGAAAAAACACTTAACTTAACTTTAAGTGTTCATCAAAGGCGTTGTTTGTTTTGTTTTAGTTTTTGTTGTTTTTTTGTTTTTGTTGTTTTTGTTGTTTTTATTGTTTTTGTGTTGTTTTTGTTGTTTTTTTTTGTTTTTGTGTTTTTTTTGCTGTTGTTTTTTGTTTTTGTGTTGTTTTTGTTGTTTTTATTGTTTTTTTTGTTTTGTTGTTTTTGTTTTTGTGTTGTTTTTGTTGCTGTTTTTGTTGTTTTTGGTTTTGTTCTTGTTGTTGTTTTTGTCGTAAACTGACGTCAACATGAACGAGGTTAAAGGGACAGAGCGTGTCATCGTCTGCTGCCACCTTCGGGGAAAAAAAGAATTAAGTCGTTTTATTAACTTAATATTTTGTCACCGCTGTGACGTCACATGACTTTATTTATTTATTTTTTTAAATGCAGACAATCGTTAAAAATAACAATTGATTTTCTTTTCTTTTGTGTTTTTTTCAGGTCGCAACGAGGTGTCAACCAAGGAGTAAGTACACACACACACACACACACACACTTCAAACAAGTCACCTTTTTTATGTTTTCCTGTGTGTGTGTGCGTGTGCGTGCGTGCGTGTGCGTGCGTGTGCGTGCGTGTGTGTCCACAGGACAAATGAGTCGTCCAACGACGACGACAAACCGTAAGTCATTTTTTATTATACAACAATTTATTCCTAACTTTTTAATTTCACTTGTGACATAACTGGGCGTGTGCGTGTGTGTGTGTGCGTGTGTGTGTGTGACAGAAACTATGGTGGTGTGTATGTGGGTTTATCTACAGCTGAGCAGAGCAACTCTGCTAACGTACAAATAGGATCGTTAAGAGGTAAAACACACACACACACAGTTTCCTGTTGAATCTCCAGGGTGATGATGAGATCGTGGGAGACGCTCTGTTTTTATCTTTGTGTGTGTTTATATGTCCTCTATATTCTATTATGTTTAAACTGGTCACATGACGTGTGTGTGTGTGTGTGTGTGTGCGCGTGTCATTGTTTTCCTCCAGAGAGCAACAGAGACACTACGTCCCTCATGAAACCACTGTGGGGGGACGGACTCAAGATTTAATGAAGAGCCAGGTGTGTGTGTGTGTGTGTGTGTGTGTCTTCATCAATTAATGAAACCTCTAATGTCAGCACTTACAGGTGTTTTTATTTGACTGGGCTCTTTTTGTGTTTACATGCTGGTGAATGAACAATAACTACGCACAGTTTCACTTCATCTCTACTTCATTAATAAATTCAATCAAAGCAGCTGGATTCAGTGAAGACAGCTTGGTTGCCAGCAGGGGGCGCATGACAAAAATAAAAACAAATAAAAAAAGCTACGTCAGTTTGAGTCTGCGATATCTTTAAGAACATGTTTCATGTCTTTATCGCACTGTGAGACAGATTTTCACTCTCTCACACCAAACCCCATAGAGAAAATCAGCGATTTAAGCTCACAGGGACACAGGAGCTGCTGGTCTACTGCTGCCTCGTGTGGTCACTTTGTGTCACTGAGTTAAGTCTCAACGATGGATTTCAAACGCCAAAGTCATAAAATAAGACATTTGAACTCAGTGATGGAGGCAGCAGTGGATCAACAACTGCTGTGTTTGTGATGTAAAAATCACTGATTTTCTCTATGGGCTTTGGTGTGGGAGAGTAGAGAGTGAACTTCTCTCTCTGTTCTTGTCTCATGAGCCTCTCTCTCCCTCTCTCTCTCTCCCCCTCTCTCTCTCTGACTCATGTTTGTGTTTTGTTGTTTGTCTCAGTGTAAAGTGATGGAGTTGCAGACGCAGCAGGAGACGGCAGTTCGATCCCCGCAGGTGTCCATCACACGCTGCCGTGACGAGTCTCAGCGGAGCGTCCTCTCGTGTGGAGGTTAAGTGACTCGTCGCGGGCTCCGTGAAAAAAACGTCCCAGACTTTAATGAGAGTGGATCACATGGATCTGGACTGACAGACCTGGCACCGGTTTCATCGATCCACTCCTCCTTTTTAATCCCACCGTGCAGCCGGTCATCTCAACCCCCTTCGGCAGATGTCGTGATGCTGATCCCGTCGTGATGCTGATCCCGTCGTGATGCTGATCACGTCGTGTTAGAAGACGATGCGTCTAGCTGTGGATGATTTTAGACAAAACGCGGAACATGAGTCACGTTCAAAACAAACAACGGAGACGCTCAGGAAAACTGCGATGGAAATTTTTCACTCCAGGACGAAATAGAAATCAGATTAACGTAACGTTAATGATGAAAAGTTGCATTTTCTTCTATTGTTTTCTCATTGTAAGAAAAGTTAAAAATTATAACTTTATATTAAAGCTGTTTGTTTCACATTTTCCTGTCTTTCAGAATTTTGCTCTTTAGAACGAGTGTGAATCAGTTTAAATAATGTTTCTACGTGTTAAAGTTTATGTATATAAATATATATAAAAACCCTGATTGAATATTAAAATTACATTTCATTCAAAAACTTACAACTATGACTTTTTTGACCATTTTTGGACGACATACTATACTATGACTTTTTTGACCATTTTTGGACGACATACTATACTATGACTTTTTTTTGGACGACATGTATGACTTTTTGACCATTTTGGACAACATTTTTCATGACATACTATACTATGACTTTTTCGGGTGATTTTGGACGATATACCATATAATGACGTTTTTGACCGATTTTGGATGACATACTATACTATGACTTTTTTAACTGATTTTGGACGACATACTTTACTATGAGTTTTTCGGGTGATTTTGGACAACATACTATACTATGACTTTTTCTATTGGGGATCCGCAGTGAATGAAGGAGCTTGAATGAAGTAGTCACAATGACTTGTGTTCTAAAATGAACTGGTCACCAGGTCTGCAGACGGTCAAGCTCCTTCTTATTAAGACAAGTAAAATAAAAAGACTTCTGCAATAGTTGAAAAGCATGTAGGATCATTAATATTTAACATTTAAGCATTTAGCAGACGCTTTTATCCAAAGTCTTGGAAAGAACTCTGCTAGATAGGAACCGAGTGCCGAGATGGATCCAGGTGCAGGGGAGGGCGTGAGGTCAGTGGTAGGACAGAAGATGTTCTTGGAAGAGCTGGGTCTTCAAGAGCTTCTTGAAAATAGACAGGGACGCACGCCGCTGTTCTGGTAGCGCTCGGTAGGTCATTCCACCTGCGTGGAACGACACATGAGAAGTCTGGATCAGTGAAGTCAGTGAAGTTACCTCATCCGACAAGAAGCTGTTACCACAGCCTTCTCCTCTTTCTGTATTAGTAACTCGTGGTAAAAACAACCGCTCTCGTCCATCTTCTCCAAACAGACGATGTTTCCCCGCCAGATTTTCCTGCCAACATGGCGTTGTTTGGATTCCGCTGGTATGTGTGTGTATGTGTGCCCTTGTTGAGCTCTGTTGCTTTGCTTTTCCCTGACTAAAAACACTCACGCACACTGTGACACGGGCGACGTCAGGTTGTCGTTGTTGTCATGACGACAAAGGAACCTCACTGTGGTAGTTTCTCGGGGGCGGGCCCGACGTGTCGCACCTCTCGCTGCTCCACTCGCTTCCTTTTGCACGTGCATGCCGCGCCTTGCTTATTCCGGCTCGTTTGATATTCCGCGTGTCCTCTATATATCTACCTATAAATATATACATATATATGTATACAGTATGTGTAGCCACCTGTAATTAGCTTGTAATTAGCGTCCGGTGTGTGTAGCTTCTATAGCCTGTAGATTAGTGCACTGTCGCTCTGGCCTTTACGTCGATCTCTTGTGTCTCGGGCTTTCTATAAACTTGTGTGTCTCCGTGCCGCCAGCATGCTATAACCTCGCCTCGCTCTGTATACCTCGCCGCGCTTGACTATCTGACTCTCTCTGTCCTCTCTGTCTTCTTCCTCTTCTGCTTGACGACTGTCGCCGCTCACAACGTAGAGTGTTCTATATCTATATATAAATGTGTGTGTGTGTGTGTGTAGTTCCCTCAGCATGTCTCTCTGAAAGCTCGTCTCCGCTTCTGCAACTCGTACGAACTCTTCTATCTCTTTCTCTCTCTTTTACGCTTCGCCACCAGGCAGCAGCGACGATGCGCACGCGCGCTGTCCCTCTCCGAGCGTTTCTCGGCTTCCGCACTACCGTGTGTGTCGTTCCGTTTGTGTGTCTGAGGCGCACGTGTCATGGTGTCGTGTGACGTCAGGAAATACGTAGGATTTTTTTTTTTAATCCTTCCGCGAAGAATTGTACGCTGTTTTCTTGCTTCCAGGAAACGAATTAAACCCCCGACGGCTCCAGAGTGAAGTCCATCCTCTAATAATAAATATGGTGCCGTTTTAAAATCATAATTATATTCCGCCGACTGCTGTGCTCGCTTCTTTAGAAAACATTCGTTTGTCCTGATCTCTGTGTTGCTCTTGGGAAATTAGAAATTAAATATTGTCTAAACAAATATGAACCTGGCTGTGTTTTTCTTCACGTGTACAGATTCATGTGTGAGGTCACGACACAATATTTATGTCTTCAGAGGTCCCAAACCCGCGGCCCGTGGGCCAAATGCGGCCCTCCAATTGATTTCATGCTGCCCACCACTTAATATCAGGTCATAATGTTGTTTTTTTTATTCATTCGCATCATACAGACATTTATATTGTAAACAATTTAGTGTTCCATTTCAACACAAATGCTTTTATTTTGTGAGACGAGATGCTCACTGGCCTATAAGTCATTTAAGTTTGAAACTCCTGGTGCTCTAGTGTCTATTTAGGTTTGAAAATAAAAATGTAATCAGCATGTGCATTTATTTACCTTGTGGTATAAAAATTCTTCACAAAAATATGGCAGCATTTTTGGTTTAAAATAAGAAATTCTCTCAAAATCTAACAGAAATGAATCAATTTTTTAACAAAATTTAGGTTTTCAAGTGCAAACTATGCCTTTCATGTACGTCAGTACTGTAACTGCTCTCTAGGTGGCACTGCTACCCTACATTCTTGCAAAGGCGGCTGCAAGGCAGTTTATTTTTCACCCAGTTTGACATTAATGTCAGAATTTAGATTTTTCATTTTAATCTAAATACCTCTTGCTCTTTGACGATTACAACTCTTTGCATCACCTTTTCCTCTCTCACACAGTAGATAAAAAAAAAAGAAAACACCAACACGGGAACATCTTTTCATTGACCCGACAAAGACCTGGCCCCTGACCACAAAGAGAATCACCTCATTTTGTTGATTGAAGTGACATTTACAGCTCAGATAAGAAAAGAAGGTAAAAAATAATAATGATAATGAGAATACACACGTATGTTTGAAAACAGAAACATCTGGGCAGCACATGATGAGCAGCCTCTGACTGACTGAAGGCTCTCAGGGGTAATGGGTGATTTTAACGTTACAAAAGTGTCACGTAATCGCAGATAACGCAGATGTTTCCACACACGTGTGTGTTTACATGATAACGTTGCAGGGGCCTTGATCCATCTCCAAACACGAAGAAAAAGAAGAAAACCGGTTCTGGTTCTTTACGGTTCTTTAATCCCTGACTGCCAAAACCTCCTTAGTTTAGCATGTAATCTGGTTGACATCTGTACCTAATGTCCTTCCTGTGTTAGTTAGACTGTTTTTCAGGGTTACAGCTACCACGTTACAAGTGTTTCACTGGGAACTTCTTCAACAGTGGAACGGAATATTTGCATCTCTGGTACGTCCGTGTCCCATCAGCGTGACATTTTTAACAATACGACAACGAGTGAATGATGGGAAATGTGCGAGCGATTTGCACCGGAAAAACCACCAGATACGTCTCGAGCTGGTGTGCTGGAAACAGAAAAGACAGAACAAGTGGACCAGAGTTTAAGAGAAGAACATCCTGTTTTTTTTTGTCCCAGTTTAACTCTGGTTGAAGTTCAGAGATCCTTTTATGAAGTTACCGTACGGGACTTGAAGGGACTGCTCACGTCTCGAGGACTGCAGCGCAAATGTCCCGGGATTGGGAACGCGGCAGAACTGAGATTCCTGGAGTCCCACATGGAGACACAACATACAGGCTGGAGAACACACCACCAGCACACATTGTCCTACACACACACACACACACACACACGTTTATATTATTGACACTGTCACCCAGGGAATGTCCAGGACTGGTGTCATTCGCATCATAAAGACATTTATATTGTAAACAATTTAGTGTTCCATTTCAACACAAATGTTTTTATTTTGAAATTGCCTAGCGCCCTACTGTCCAGACTAGATGCTCACTGGCCTATAGGTCATTTAAGTTTGAGACTCCTGCTGCTCTATTGTCTATTTAGGTTTGAAAATAAAAATGTGCATTTATTTACCTTGTGGTAAATAATCTGTGCTGAAACGTACATTTTGCTTTGTATAAAAAAATGACCTTTTTCACAAAAATATGGCAGCATTGTTGGTTTAAAATAAGAAATTCTCTCAAAATCTAATAGAAATAAATCAGTTTATTAGCTAAATTTTAGGTTTTCTAGCGCAAACTATACCTGTCATGTACATCCAAACTGTTACTGCTCTCTCAGTGGAGTTTCAGACCAGTCATGGTCTGAAAGTCTGAAACAGGAACCTTCAGAGGTCTTGTGTAATAAGAGGTCACATTTTTGCCTTCTGGAATTGAAAGGCAGGGATTTCTCAGCTAAATTGAGGATTTAACCTGAAGCACATCAAGTTTTATGGAAACCAAACTGTTTGGGCACTGCACACACTGGTGCCCTGAGTGAGTCACCTGCCCAAGTTTGAAGTCAATTAGATTAGATTCAACTACGATAACTGTTCCTGTCAATGCACCAATATCAGAATCACCAGAACAAAATGGAAAATCACTCCGCAGTGACGAGCGAAAACGTGGCTGCGGGGATCTGTGTCTGTCCCGCTCATTAACGAGAAACACCGAGACTGAGACGTGATTTTCACTGTGCAAAATGAGTCGTCGTCCGTTAAAGATCATGAAGGAATCAGCCGTGTGTAAACTCTGTGCATTCCTGTGTGTTGAGACGTTCACATCTAAATCCACTGTGGCAGCTCATGTCTGCAGGCTCTCTCTCTCCCTCTGCTGCCGTTATCTTTCCAAATCCAGAGTCCAAATATTTTCACCACTGCTGGCCTTGCAGAATAAAAAAAAAAGAAGAATATATGATTCAATAACCAGGTTTCTCAGATATGTTCAGTTGATCAGATCCACTCTCACGTGTGCAGTTGGTCGCCGCGGCGTCACCTGCACGATCTGCTCAGCGTCGTCTGCAGCAACGAAACACAACGTGAAGCACATGATCACAGGCCTCTAATCCACACACACACAGAAAAAGAGAGGGAAAGCCGCTCTGTCCAAACACCCGGGAAAATATGCAGTTACGAGGATTGTAGCAAAATGTGTCCTAAAGTTTAAGACGGCGGAGTTTAACTGTGATTTACGAGCAAAAACGAGCAGATGGTAAAATAAAGGAGAGAGAGAGAGACTCACCAAAGCATTTTGACAGAGAGGCCAAAAGGATTGTCATGCTCACATAAACAACTGAAGTCTTCCTCTGTGTGTGTGTGTTATTATTGTGTGTGTGTGTGTGTGTGTGTGTTTGTGGGCGACTAAGCCGAGCCAGATGTCGGGCGTCCGTTGGAGTCGGTGTCGTTCACCTCGCCGGCCTCTGAGAACCTGAACTCTGCCTCGGGCCAACAAACACCAACCCCCAGAAGCTGCTGCTGGGGTCATCTGTTAGTGTTCGGTTTCACTCTCTGACACTGACCCTGTGAACACATGAAAGTGTGCTCGCCTCAGGGGAGAAGCCGCATGCTTGCTTCTTCCCCTCCATCAGCTGTTTTGCAGGTCAAAAGAAACATGTGGAGAGTTTGGTTGAGGGTTTATCTTGAAGACCCAGCTCTTCCAAGAGCATCTTCTGCCCTAGCACTTACCTTTAACTCCGCCCCACACACACACACACACACACTTCTGTCAGTCCACTGTTCCTATCTCGTGGATTTTCTCTCCACTTCTACGTAGCGCATTCCTCGTTTGTAGGTCCCTTTGGATAAAAGTGTCTGCTAACCGCTTAAATGTAAATCGAACAGTGACCACAGGACGTTCAGTTATGTGAAGCATTTCAGTGAAGTTCCAGCTCATTGTTGGGGTTTTTACAAGCGTTCGAGTCCCTTTCACTGCTCTCACAGTGTCAACATCCTGCGTCTACTTTACTTTGACTTGAAAATGAACGTATGGTCAGGTTTCCAATGCAATAAAATATACATGCACACTTAAAAAGATTTCATTTTCAAGGGATTTTACACCGAAACAAACATTTCTGAAATGAAAAAAAATCATTTATTTCGTTTCATTCCCATGATCTGAGATACACTGAAGAAACGTCACGTGCAAAAAGTGGTGAAAGGTCAGGAGCAGAGTCTAAGGGTTGAAGGCCTGCTGTGTTGTGTCTTCTTCTTCTTCTTCTTCTTCAGCTCGGGGATCTTTGTCGTGGTTCTTCTCGTCCTCTAGTTTCCTCAGCAGGAGGAGGAGGAGCATAAAATGACCTAAACCTGTTCTTTTTTTTGGAGGCAGAAGGACATTGAATTTCTGAGGAACCACCAGGAGGATAGAATGTGGTTGCGAGCTTCGAACTGAGGAGGGTGTCCTTGTGCAGCCTGCTGTAAATGACTGGCAGAAGAAGAAGAGAATCCCGGTGCGACGTCTGTTGTACAAGTTCATATCGTGTTTTACAAACTTCAGTTTCTTTTTGGAAAAGTCCGTCTAACGGTGAGATAAAGACATTAGCATATACTTAATGTATCATAGGCTACCATACGTTGAACGTTGTGTCACTTTATAAACCGCTCACGCTCCCAACACCAAACCCCATAGAGAAAATCAGTGATTTTAGCTCGCGGGGACACAGGAGCTGCTGGTCTACTGCTGCCTCGTGTGGTCACTTTGTGTCACTGAGATCAATCTGAACAAATAATTTCAAATGCCGAATTGACAAAGTAACTAATATGAGCTCAGTGATGGAGGCAGCAGTGGATGAACAACTCCTGTGTGCTGTGACGTTAAAAACACTGATTTTCACTGTGGGGTTTGGTGTGGGAGAGTGAGCGGTTCACAAACTTCAGTTTCCTGTTGGAAAAGTCTGTCTTACAGTGAGATAAAGACGTGAAACGTGTTCTTAAGATGTCGTTGACTTAAGCTGATGAGACTTAAGGTTCTCGGCACAGGGGGCGCTCACACACAACCACAGGAACTATCACTTTAAGACTCTTGTAACTTCCCCCGCGTCCTCATTCAGTCTCATTTAAAGATGATTTTGTTTGTGTGAAAACACAGTAACATTTCTGTGGCCGGGTCGTCTCTCTCATATCTGGACCTTCCTGTCGAGTCAACACAACCACGACCTTGTGACACCACGGGAGTCTCTCTGTAAACGTACAAGCTCCACCGTCTCCTCACTGCTGAGAAAACTCCTGTGGGAATCGCAGCCGCCACCGTCGTCCCATTTAATTTTTAACCCCGTTGTAAATAATTAACTGTTGAAAAATCCTCTGTGACTGATTGTGCCGTCACTGGCGTTCACTCACCTAACGTCTGCAGTCCCATCAAACTTTTCCGACGGCCTTTTCCGATTCCTGCTGGGCTCTGCTCGTCCGGCTGACTTGGGTTCTGGCCGTGGACCGCCGCTGTCTTCTGGCTTCCGGTTCTGGTCCGGTGCGGGGTGCCAGGTTCTTGCGTCTGGAGTTGGGTTCTCGTTGAGGTGGAGCCGGCGTGTAATCCTGTGACTGATGAAGTCGCCCGAGGAGGTCGTGCAGTTCCTCTATGGAGACGCTGAGGTGCTTCTAGTGGAACGTGGAGTAATCCTGCAGGAGAGCGAGAGGTCTCAGAGGTTCAGGACGTATTCTGGGAGCTGCCCTGCCCATCCTGTAGGAAAGGAGGAAAAGAGGGAGGAAGAGGGAGATAGGGAGGAGGCGGGTGGGAGGTAAAGGAGACCAGGATGTGAAGGAGGGGTGGAGGAGAATTTAAAAAAAAACATGTCAGGAGAGAAGAAGATTGGATGTTTTTACGGAGACAACAGAGTATTTTAGTCTAAAGTGGGTCAGACACAGATGCAGTTTGTGGAGGCCATTTCAGGTTCAGGTCTGTTACACAATATCACGCCGTTGTGTGTGTGTGTGTGTGTTTGCCTGGCAACTGGAGGAGCGGCAGCGGCGGCGAAGCTCCGGCGTGGAAGTGCCGCTCGGCCGGCACTCGAGTGTTACGTAAAGTTTTGAAATCCTCAGATTGGGAGATGGTGGGAGTCATTTATCAAGCGCACACATGTGCAGCGGGGTTTTTTTTTCTTTCCGTGCTGAAACCTCGGCAGAATCTATATTTGTGTGTTTATTTTTAGGGGCCGAGTTAGAGAAGACACAGGAAGCAACTTCTCCCGTTGTCCCTGACGGACGTCAGCTGAGCTCATAACCGGGGTTAAAAAAACTGTTTTTCACTAAAGGCTCACGTCATAAAATCAACGTCCACTTAAGTCTACGATGCCTTAACATGTTTCACGTTTTTTTTTCACTGTTTGACCGACTTTTGTAAACCACTCACTCTCCCACACCAAAGCCCATAGAGAAAACCAGTGATTTTAACGTCACACACACACACACAGGAGTTGTTGATCCACTGCTGCCTCCATCACTGAGTTCAAATGTCTTATTTTGTCAATTCGGCTTTTAAAAACCATCATTCAGATTTAAATCAGTGACACAAAGTGACCACACGAGGCAGCAGTAGACCAGCAGCTCCTGTGTCCCCGCGAGCTAAAATCCCTGATTTTCTCCATGGACTTTGGTGTGGGAGAGTGAGCGGTTTATTTATGACACGACTGATGTTTGAGAATAATCACCTGACAGATGTTGTGGGGATTAGAGATGAGTGAAGTGCAAACAGACAAGAGCGGTGTCAGCGCGGGATTACGCGATCACGAGAACACAATCCTGTTTAGTTTGTGTCTGAGCTCAACGATCGTCCGTCTGCTCTTTTATCAGCCGTCACCAAACTTAAAAATCAAACACTGGGCGTCATTCATCAGGGACCGTTCCCGTGGAAACCAGTTTCAAAGTTTAATTCTCATGGAAACAGCATTTCTGGAGCCCGGAAAATTGGGAAAACACTGACGTCACAATCTCAACTCTCTATTTGTCGTCGTCTTCCTTAGACTTAAACTTCGGAAGGAAGTTCAGGGTCAAATGTCTAAAGAGTTTGGAAATCTAATGCGGATCATCCTGGATCTGGATTCTGATCCTGGATGTTCTTGGAAGCATGTCCGAATGTTAGGAGGCAGCACGTAGAACAGGGACTTTTCCAGAACAGGTATCCTGGGTTTTTGAGTTGCCTGCTAACATCATCACAGTCCTTCACTTGTATTAATAAATACATATTATCATCATTATTGTTGTTGTTGTTGTTGATTCAGACGCAGACAGTAACCAGCTGTCAGACCTTTGTTTCCTGTTAGCTTACACGGTTAGCAAACTTCTACTTTGCTGGTAATCACTTGCATGGTAATTGCTAAGGTGGCATGCTAGTCAGCTAGTGTGTGTGTGTGTGTGTGTGAGGAACCAGTACATATTCATGACAACATGAATACAGCAGGAGGACAAAAAAAAGTCTTGACAAAGATTAGAGGAACTTCCCGTCACTCACACTTCCTGTTTCCAGTCTGGGTTGCCAAGGAAATGGATGTTTGGCAGGAAAAAGCTGAGAAGCACTGATAACACACACGCGTGCACGCGCACACACACACACACACACACACACACACACACACACACACACACACACACACACACACACACTACGTCCTGTTCTGTCCCTGCGTGCCGACCGTATAAATTCTTCTTTTTTTTACTGGATTTCACTTTTCCCTCCATTTCCTACACGTGATTCTACATTTAGAGTTTGGAACGTGCTGCGCCGACGCGTCACTCTCTCCGTTTCACGTGCACCTGTCAGACGGTACGAGCTGTCAATCACAGCGTAGCCCCGCCCTAAAGCACCCACTGCATTATGGTCCGTTTGACTCTAAACGGGCCCACACATTAGAACTGAAGAACACCTGAAACGTTATTAATCTGATTAGCTTTTTAAAGACGGAAAAATTTCACGACCCAAATCATAATATCAATCCTGGCAAAAGGCAAATTTGACGATAATATATGATAACGACTAATTTTCAGCCATATCCATAAATTGGTAAACAAACAATTTCCAAAAGGTGTTTGGTATATAAATTAAAACAATCAAATATATGTTTAAATATAAATTTAAATATATATTCACAGAAATCTGAGGTTGAGAAAATTCAGCAAATTTATTTGGGGACCCAAAAAGGATCGTCCGCGACACATCTGTGGGTTCCCGACCCAGTGTTTGGGAAACAGTGAAGTAGAGTAGACACGAGTAAGACTGAATTTGTTTCTACTCTCGGATTTCACATCAGTCATGATGTGAAATGTTCACAATTTACATTTCGGACTTTTGTGAAAGTGAATCCGTGTTGAGATTCGTACGACACCACAATGTATCTGTTTTTAAAAATACGTGACTTGATTAAAGCTGCTGGTCACTCGCTCCGTGGTTAGCACTAGCATTAGCTTGAGCCGTGTGGCTTTACTCCAGTTACTACCTTAGATAACACGAATGAACACGATAGTTCCGGTTGTTGTCAGAAATCTGAATTTCCAAGTTCCTAGTTGGAAGTTCAACTGGAATGTCCCCTCAGGTCAGATTTCCAACACGAAAAACGTGGGAGGAACTTTACAAACCCCCAACACTTCTTCACGTAGAGCGAATGTTTACTTAAGTCGTCTTTTCTCCGAAAAAACTAAACAGACTTTTCTATGAGTGTCCGTGTTCATTTTTTTCCCCTAATTGTGCAACAACTGGAAAGCGATCAACTCAACAAAGTTTACGTCACTGCCATTTTGGTGTGAATTTAAACGAGTGGCGTTGCCCCCTAATGGACACACAAGGTAATACAGGATGACGACACTCCTACTTTTACTTTTTTTTCGACCCAGAGACGATGCCCACTTTCTGTTTTCACTTATCGTCCGGATCCAAACTCGCAGTTTAGAGTCTCTGACACCAATTCCACGCGACGTTTAATGCGCAGAGAAACTCGACATTCGTCGCGTCTTTTAATAACGCGTCGCAGTGAATGCGAATTTAAAAAAAAAAAATAAAGAGAGAGAAAGAAATGGACCCTGTGCTTGGTGTCCAGGGTGGTCGGATCTCTGAAGATAGCTTTCATTGTTAGGTGTGAACATGGTGTGAGAGAGAAGAGAGTGTGTCCTGGAAACAGTGCTCCCTTGGCCATTACCATGGTAACCGATGGCAGGATCTGATAATACTCACTGTTGTTTCTTTCTGTCACACACACACACACACACACACACACTTTATCTTGTCAACTTTCTCACATCACTGGGAACGAAAAGACGAGATGAAACATGTCCAGTTTTTCTTCTCTCAGGAAAAACCCACTCAAATCTCTACAAACGCCCCCTAGAGACGGGATTAATGAATGCAGATTAAATACGCCTCGCGTCCAGGGCTTGAAACTGCGGTGGCCTTCGCCAATAATGACGCAAAAAGTGGAGCCAGTGTTAGGTTCGTACATTTGGAGCTTTCCAAAGTGAGTCAGGGAACTACGGTGGCCCGCGGGGGAGTGAGCTTCTACTTCAGATGACGCAACGCACTTTCTGACTGGTTTGTCTCTTCGGGTTGCTATAGAAACATGACAACACAAGATGGCGGCTTCCACAGAGCGAGGCGCTTGTCTAAATTTGTGCTTTCCATTTACATCGGAGCTTGGATGTCGGATCTGGGAGTGACGTCGCCTCAGAGTTCATCGTGTTCTAGGTGAGAAATCGGGGGTCTCGGGCTAGCCTTCGATAGCAATAGCAGTTGAAAACAAAGCTCACAAACTCCGTAGCTAACGTGTACGTACAAAAGTGCGATTAGTGGTTTAGCCATCTCGGAATCGTGTGTTGGGGGTTTGTAGGGTTTCTCCAACTTTCCGAGTTCCTAGTTTTAACTGGAACATCCCCTCGGGTTGGATTTTCAAATCGGAAAGACGGAGCGCTCTGAGGGATTCTCCGACTTCCCGAGTTGGAAATCCAGATTCAGAACGCCCGCATGACCTTGGAAATTCCCGACTTCTGACAACAACTCGAACACACCGCATCTTATTTTTGCGAATAAACCCGTGTAAAGGTTACACACTGAACCTTCTGTGACAATACTGTCATCGCCGTCAGGACATTACCGTAACTCCAAGACCAAACCTAGGATCCTGCGATATCTAGAAAATTTAAAAAAACTATTGACTGGCCTATGTCAGCTGAGATGGGACGGACGGACGGATACTGGAAAGCAGAGAATACGTGTCATTACGTTAGAACCTCAGGACTTCCACTAGCGTCCGATCGCAGACGAGATTCACCGGCGCGTCTCGGTTACGTAATTCCTAAACAGTTGAATAAATAACCGCCACATATGGAAAAGTGAAAGTTATCCTGAATATTGTGACGGTCATAAGGGAGTTAAAGGGCCAGTACGCTCAATATAAACGGTTGATCTCTGATCTTTAGTTTACACACTGCATCTGCGATGTTTATCACACGTCTGCTGTGGCCACACCCACTGCTCCAAAGACCTTGAAGGACGCGTTATCGGATCCTAATAAAAAAAAAAAAAATCGCAAAATAAGACGAAGATTCGTTCTCCTTTAGTTTCCGCAACCGCAAACAGAAACTGTTTTATTCTTGTGTCACTGGGACGTGAAAATATTTAAAAAAAAAATAAGATACCCACGTTAGGTCCGGGTTAAACGTTTGTGTTGCTATGACGACCACGTGATGTTTGTAAGGTTTGACGTTTCTTTTTTGTGTTAATTGGAGTGACAGCGAGGACAGATCATGTTTTTAGATAGACGGTCTGAGATTACAGCCTACACACACTCTGCTGCTCTTACATAACACACACACACACACACACACGCGCGCACACACACGCACACACATGCACACACACACACACACACACGCACGCCAAGGACGATACAGTGAAGCAGGAGGAAACAAACAGGAAACGAGAAGACGGGAAGAAACAGGGAAATAAGAAATATAGATGAGATGATGAGATGAAGGACAAAGACAAAGGTAAGGAGGAGACAAGGGTGTAGTGAAGGAAGGATCAAAGACAGGGAAGGAAGTTTATAAGAGGAAGGAAAAGAAAGACAGAAAAATGAAATGACAGGAAATAAAAAGAGAAGGTAAGAGAGGGAAGGAGGAAGGAGAAGACAGAGGAGGGGAGGAGAGGAAGCGATTAAGGGCATAGGGAAGGAAATGCAGACGCGATGAAGAGGAAAAGACGGAGGGAATGAAAAGTAAGAAAAGTCAGCGAGCGAGGAGAGGAGGCGAGGAAAGGAGGGGACGCACATGAGGAGAGGGGGCGAGGAAAGGAAGCAGAGGTTAGAATTAAGCGAAAGAAAAAGGAGCTCGAGAAAGAATGAGAGAAAGAACGATGAAGGAAATTTAAGTCACGACTTTTAAAGTTACAGAGCGGCAGTAAAGTCTCACACACACACACACACATCTGCAGAGAGAGAGAGAGAGGGAGAGAGAGGGAGACTCACCCAGAGAGATCAGCGACTCGTTCTCCATGATGATGAATGAAAAAGAAAAAAGGACTGATGGAGAGAGAGAGAGAGACGGAGGAGAGGAAGAGATGATGATGATGGAGGACGGGGAAAAAAAAGAAGAGGAGGAAGAAGATGAGGAAGAGGAGGTGTACTAGAGACGGAGAGAGAGGGAGAGCGAGAGAGGGAGAGAGGGATGAGTGGAAGGCTGGTCGGTTCAGCCCACACACTAGCATGACACACACTGTGTACACAAGTGTGTGTGTGTGTGTGTGTGTGTGCACGTTGTCTCCCACTCCAATGCGTGGGTTAGAAAACACACCTCTCTCTCTCTCTCTCTCTCTCTTTCTTGCTCACTTATGAGTGAGAGAGGTAGACGGAGAGAGAGGGGAGTAAGCAGCGTGGGTGTGGTGGAGCGGCCCCGTCACCATGGCAACGGCGCAACGAGGGAGTAAAAAGGGGGGGAATTCAGCGTCCGAGCATCAATGATGGTGATTCTTTTTTTTTTTTTCTTCCTCTGCATCTTACAAATGTCGGCCAATCAGAGCACACGTGGCAGCGGTCACATGACCCGTCACATGACCGAGTGGGAGTGGAAACAGGTCTGCTGTGTTCACGTGAAGACGTCACGACGGTGACGTGAAAAAAAGAAAGAAAACGCAGACGAGCCGAAAATGTTCATTCGCACTTCAGCGCGACCGAACGCGGTGCTGCTACAGCAGCGCCCCCTGCAGCACGGAGGCTCACTCCAACTGATAAAATGGCCGCCAGCAGAGACGCAAACAAAGTTCTTCGATTTTTTTTTTTTTAAGAGTGTGTCGGCAAGTTTGTAAAGCGCTCACTCTCCCACACCAAACCCCAGAGAGAAAATCAGCGATTTTAACTCGCGGGGACACAGGAGCTGCTGGTCTGCTGCTGCCTCGTGTGGTCACTTTGTGTCACTGAAGTCAAAGTAACACATTTGAACTCAGTGATGGAGGCAGCAGTGGATCAACAGCTCCTGTGTGCTGTGATGTTAAAATCACTGCTTTTCTCTATGGGCTTTGGTGTGGGAGAGTGAGTGGTTTACAAACTTCAGTTTCCTGTTGGAAAAGTCCGTCTCACAGTGAGATAAAGAGTGAACCATCACGTTTGGACCACAGGTGAGTGAAGACGTTCAATGAAACCATGAATGTTTGGAGGTTTTCAGGCCCAGAGTGAGTGACGAGAACGTCCCTCTGGGTCTGGACTGTGACAAAGGTTTGGCTCGGCGGCTTCACCGACCATCTGCAGCGTCTGTGACAATCGCCAGCTCGTCCGTGTCGTCGAGCACAGACAGTTACAGAGAGATCGCAACAAACCCGTCACATGCTCTCATCATCATCATCATCATTGTGATGAGAATAAAAAAACAACACAAACACTTCCTGTGGTTTCATCATTTCAAAAAAACAAGCCTTCTTCCTGCGTGCCTCACAAAATCGAGAGATATTTACATTTTTCTGTCTTTTTAGACCCAAACTGCCAAAATTACAAATGCATGACAAAAACACTATCATTTATTTCCACATATGTAAATTTTTTATGAATACAATTCCACATTTTGCTGTTTAAAAACATTAAACAACAAAGAAAACTGTCAAAAATTCCCTCATAACTCATGAATGAATCAATAATGTTTGGTTAAGCAGCTAAAACACATGACTGAGAGGTCAGAGGTCACACAATTATATATCTAGTGTACTACAAATGTGAATGTGTTTAAATGAAACAGGAAACTGTTGATGTTCTGTGAGGCGGTCGCAGGGAAACTGCTGTGAAAAGTCACAGCGCCCTCTGCTGGACTGAAGCAGCGCGTGCACTTACATTCACTTTGACATTAAAACAGAAACGGATGACTTTTGTGTCAAGAACCCAAAAAAAACTAATTTATATTCAAATCTCATGAATTTTTTGCGTCTGATTTTCCTACGTCTGGATTTTACGCGTTGATTTAAAAGCACAAGCTTGTGACTGACTGACAGACTGACTGGTTACCACGGCAACCACCCGCCTGCAGGAGATAATCCTGTACGTGGTGTGTTCAGGTGCTGGAAGCTCCACAGCTGTGAAAACACCCACAGGGATAAAAAAAATAAAGATCCAGAGCCTCGACGTCCGTTTTCAGCAGAGATTTAAATTTAGATTTTCACGTGAATTTAAACACAAATAAACTTCTGTTGTTTAAACACTGAGCTCAGGTTTATTCAGTAAAAAAAACAAACAAACAAACAAACAAATCATGACTCTGTCAGGTGTGTGTGCGTTTGTTTTACGTCTCGGTCGGTCCCTTCAGTAGCAGGTCCATGTACGCGCCGGTCACCAGACTCTGCTGAGACACGTCCAACTGCTGCATCAGGTCCTCGGCCACCTGAACAAACACAACAACAAATAAATGAATGACTTTTCCAACAGGAAACTGAAGCTTTTTAAACCACTCACTCTCCCACACCAAAGCCCATAGAGAAAAGCAGTGATTTTAACATCACAGCACACAGGAGCTGTCGATCCACTGCTGCCTCCATCACTGAGTTCACATGTCTTATTTTGTCAATTCGGCTTTTAAAATCCTGCATTTGGATTAACTTTACTGACACAAAGTGACCACACGAGGCAGCAGTAGACCAGCAGCTCCTGTGTCTCCGCGAGTCAAAATCACTGATTTTCTCTATGGGGTTTGGTGTGGGAGAGTGAGTGGTTTAAAAAACTTCAGTTTCCTGTTGGAAAAGTGTGTCTCACAGTGAGATAAAGATGTGAAACGTGTTCTTAAGACATTGTCGACTTAAACTGACGTAGTTTTCATGAGATGACTCTTTTGTTAAAAGGCTGCTGCTGTTTTTTCCCCCTTCTTCCTGGCAGCCATGTTTGTTACTGAGACAGAAACGGTTGAACTGTCCCTTTAAAGCGGGTCATAAAAACTCACCTGTTGTCCCTCCTCCACCGTCTGCTCCTGTCGCATGACCACCTGCACGCACACACACACACACAAACAAAGCGAGTCTTTTACACGAGTGTGAAGACACAGGGAGGAAGTGACATCATACGTAACGTCATTTCGGTTTTTGTGTCCGGGTCACACTCACCATGGCTCGCTTACTTCATCATAAAACCTCGAGTAGGTTTCCATGGTTACCGTCTTCTTCTTCACTGCCATTTTGTCAAACCAGATAAGACTGGAGAGCGCCGTGTGACGCGTACGATCTCCACGAGAAAGTAACGCACGGCGAGTATTTCTATCATTTACTGCCGATAATTCATCAAATATTAGTTATTAACTGTTAATCCGTGAACATTTGTGTGTGTGTGTACTTAAACCACAGGAAGTGAGGACACTGTGTCTGTTCCTCATCACTTTAAAAAGATTTTTTCAGGGTTAAAACCTGGTTTTAGGGTGAGAATTAGGTTCAGTGTAAGGGTTTGTATGAGCTCTTAAAGACCTTTTTCCTGTCATAAACACTGATCTTTTCAGGACCAGCCGACCCCCAGGAGACCAAAACCTGGTCCTAATGAGGCAGAACCTCATTTTTGAGGAACTGGTTCAAGTTCAGGACGCGCGTGTGTGTGTGTGTGTGTGTGTACCTCCAGCTCCATGTAGTGTCCCAGTCCCTCCACCGTGTCCAGGTGAACTCTGGTCTGACCGATCAGAAAGAGCCGCCGCTCCTTCTTCACCTCACCTTTGACCCCGAGGGCGTCTGACAGCACCGTCTACACACAATCAGCAATAATCAAAACCACACACACTGGAATTTAACCCTTTAATCGTATTTTCAATATGTTCGTCTTACACGAGTTCTGGTCCTCATAAAGTGACAAATACAAGAACACACACACACACACACAGTGTTTCACCTTCAGACTCTGTGGGTCGGTGGTTGGACTGATGGAGTACCGGGACAGTTTGGGTCCGTCTGTGTCTGGACGCTCGTAGAAGATCAGCTGACCTGATCCGTTCTAAACAAACAAACAAACAAACAAACAAACAAACAGTTTGTTGCTGACTCATGTTTACGCGCACACACACACACACACACACTCGTACCATGAAGTCTCGTAGCTTGAGTCGTCCGCTGGTGCAGTTGAAGAAGGTGTCGTGCTGCCTGATGATCGTGCCCTCCGATTGGCTGAGCTGCGCCGCTTTCTCCGCGAACTTCGCCACGTCGCTCACTCTGGCTTTGATCTCCACGTTGGACGGCATGACTCTACTGAGCGCGAGCAGACGACAACAGGAAGTGGAGTCGGATTTAGACGGGAGTGGACGAGCGGGCTCGTGTTGTAAACTGAAGGCACGATTTTGTATGAACACATGAACTCACGATCTAAAACTTCCCACGCGAAATGTTACAAATCACGACGCTCTCATGACTCCTGTCACAAAAAAA
The DNA here is from genome assembly GCF_019176455.1 of Solea senegalensis. NCBI lineage: Eukaryota > Metazoa > Chordata > Actinopteri > Pleuronectiformes > Soleidae > Solea > Solea senegalensis. The sequence goes on from NC_058023.1 coordinate 33,146,640, forward strand.
CATTAAATGTATCAATGAATTAATGACTAAATTAATCAGCAACCAATTTTATGATCGATTTATCGGTTTCATTTTTATTAGAAGCAGATTTTCTGAGGAGCTGTGGCATTGGTGTGCCTGTAGAGGGCAGCAGTGAACCGTCCAGTGTACAGACAGCAATTATTATTAGAAAACATTATTTAAAAAAATGTTTTTTTTTTTAAAAAAGCCCAGGCAGATATAAACAGATATTACACCAGGTGACTGATTACATCCATTATTTGCAGGTTAAAACCTAAATTATTGCTATTTTCATTATTGTTGTATTTTACATTGTTGTTTGTGTTTTCTATGACAGTTTATTCTTTTAATCCTGTGCTTTTTTTTGCAGCAAGAAAATGTTCTCATCTAAATTAATAAAAACAAAGCGATGTATTATTTTCCAGTTGTTTTCTTTCTTTCTTTGTTTTAAACTGTATTTTATTCTATTTTTTTAAACATTTGACATATTTACACTGAAATACGTCAGAGTTTTGTTTGTTGGAGATTTAATGTGAAAGAACCAACGCAGAGTTCCTGTGTTTTCAGACTCGTTCATAATTTAAACAAGAAGAAAACGAGTCAGCAAGCGTTGAACATTTTAACGTAAGAGCTGTGTTTTTACGCTGTGACGTCAAATAAACGTGTAAAGATAAAGATAAAGATAAAGATGAACTCGTCTCACCTCCGTTTCTCTCTGGTTTTCTCTCTGCGTCAGACTCGACTTTGCCGCGCTATTTCACTTCCGGGGTGGAGCGGCGCTGAAGGCAAACACTGAAGTCTACATGATGTCACTGTCTGTTGAAATGACGCATCAACGCCACCTGCTGGTCCGGAGGGTGAACAATATGTCTAACTATGAAAAATAAAATAAAATAAAATAAAATAAAATAAAATAAAATAAAATAAAATAAAATAAAATAAAATAAAATAAAATAAAATAAAATAAAGTTAAATTAAATTAAATTAAATTAAATTAAATTAAAACGAAACGTAATTTAAATTAAATTAAATTAAATTAAATTAAATTAAATTGAATTGAATTGAATTGAATTGAATTGAATTGAATTAAATTAAATTAAATTAAATTAAATTAAATTAAATTAAATTAAATTAATTGGACCAAATAGCCCTGATTTTACCTTTTGGTCGTCATTTGCAAAACCTTTTTTTCCTCTACTTTGAGTTTTTAATTATTGACCTGTTTGTTTGCTTTTGTTTTCTTCTTTAAAATGTATGTATGTATTATTTATTTATTTAAAGTGCAACCAAAATAAAACAGTGGCAGCTTCAGCGTCATACCTGACAAGGACATTTACTGGCGTGGCATCATGTGGTGGCTGACGGTGTTTCTGTTTATAACACACACACACACACACACACACATACACACACTACATTTAGCATTTAGCTCATCAATATAACTCTGCATGTGTGTGTGTGTGTGTTGCTTGACATTACTGGGCAACAGTAAGTGGGAGGGCATCAACCACACAGGGGAGCGAGAGAGAGAGAGAGAGAGAGAGATAGAGGGAGGGAGGGAGAGAGAGATAATGGAGGGAGAGAGAGATAATGGAGGGACAGTTGTTACTTTCATTTGTTCATTTGGCAAAAACACATAAAGGAACAAAGACTCGAGCTGAGAATCATCTGTGAGGACAAACACACACACACACACACTGTGATGTAACATCAGAGGACAGAAGAGTCTCCTGCTCGTCCACGCCTGTGTGTCCCTCCTCTCATCATGACCGTCCCGTACTCCAGCAAAGTCGCCAACGCCACCTTCTTCAGCTTCCACCGGCTGCTGCTGCGCTGGAAGGGAAGCATCTACAAGCTGCTGTACCGAGAGTTCGCCCTGTTTGTGCTGCTGTACAGCAGCCTGAGCCTGGTCTACAGGTGAGACACACACACACACACACACACACACACACACACACACCACAAACCTAACCACAAGAGTCAATTGAGGTTCTACCTCATTAGGACCAGGTTTTTGTCTAGTTTGCTGTGTTTCCATCATGGTACGGTTCAGTTGGGCACAGTTTGGAACGGTAAAGTCCTGGGTCAGGCCTACGTGGGGAGGAGGGCCGTGTAGCACAGCATCGTACCAGTGCCATGACAACGAACAACCGCAGAGGGAGTGACGTTTTTTCTGTCGCCCAGTCAGCTGACTGTCGTGGGTGGAGCCAGTTCAACCGTACCGTACCATTTTAATTTGGTACACCGGGGGAAGGCCGCCAAAGAATGGACCTGTCGGAGCCGGTTATTTAGGAACTATTCCTAATGGAAACAACAAGGCTAAATCCAAACATTACAGGATGGAGTGGGCGTGACCGTGATGCTAGCTCCCATTTCACAATAAAAAAAAGAGCCTTTTATTCGGGATGGGCTGAACTCGATACCGAGTACATGTCATTAGACCGGTCATGTCAGAGTACCGGTCTGATACTGGTCAAAATCACTGGATTGGATATCGGAAAGATAAAAATATTAAATCTGATAGGATTTAATATTTACTGCAGCATTTTCTGCAGCATTTTCACTCGATAAAGTTTGAGTATTATTTCTTTGAAATTGCGTTAAATGGCTAGCACAAATGTTACGTTAACTTCCATATACTTAAAAATGACCGGACTGATATCGGTATGGGTAGATACTTTAACCGATTTTACCGGTTCAAACAAAGCTTCAAAAAGTTGATGAAATAAAAAAGAAAACGGATTCATCCTGAAAACTAAATCCGCTCATTTAGCCAAAGTAGCGAGTGGATTGACTGTCGCTAATTTGGGGGCAGAAAAGTCCTTGGAAATTAACGACGTATAAGTCGCAAATGTATCAACGCTACTCCTGTGACTGGAGTCGTCACAAACAAAAAAATGCTATCGCACTCAAAACGGCTATGAACGACTTTGTCTTGCAGGTGACCACACCCCCTGCTGTGCTTTTTCCCCGCCCCTTTCACTCACAGGCATTGATTGCAGTTGTTCGGGTTGAGTGACGCTTTAAAATCTTAAAAAAAAGCGAACAAACAAAAACTAAACGGAACAAAAAATATCGCAGAATCTGTGTACGTTAAAAGAAGTGCTTTTACGTTCATTGTTTTCTTAGAGCGCTGTCTAGTGGCAGTTAAAGGAACTGCAGCCTGGCATCAGTGACGCTGCAGAGACTTCCATGGAAACATTGTTCGATCTCTTTGAATGTTGTTTCATTTTGTGTCAGGTGCTAAAGTTGGATTGTCTCTGTTGTCTCTGTTGTTGTCTCTGTTGTTGTCTCTGTTGTCGTCTCTGTTTTGTCTCTGTTTTGTCTCTGTCTCTATTTATGGAAGTCTCTGTTTTTTGTCTCTTTTATGCGTCTCTGTTGTTGTCTCTTTTGTCTGTTGTGTCTCTTTTGTAGGTCTCTGTTCTCTCTATTCGTCTCTGTTTTTGTCTCTATTGTCTCTGTTGTCGTCTCTGTTTTTGTCTCTTTTGTAGTCTCTGTTGTTGTCTCTTTTGTGAGTCTCTCTGTTTTTGTCTCTTTTTGTAGATCTCTGTTATTTGTCTCTTTTATGCATCTCTGTTTTTGTTCTCTTTTATGCGTCTCTGTTGTTGTCTCTTTTTTGGCTGTCTGTTTTTTTGTCTCTGTTGTCTCTGTATTGTCTCTGTTTGTCTCTATTCTCTGTGGGTGTCTCTGTTGTCGTCTCTGTTGTCGTCTCTATGCGTCCTCTGTTGTCGTCTCTATTTATTTGTCTCTATAGTCTCTGTTGCTTCGTCTCTGTTGTTATCTCTATGCGTCTCTGTTCCGTCTCTGTTGTCTCTGTGCGTCTCTATTATGCGTCTCTATTTTATTTGCTCTATTTGTCTCTGTCGTTGTCTCTGTTGTCGTCTCCGTTACGTAGTCTCTGTGTCTCTCATTTGTCTGTTGTGTCCGTCTCTGTTGTCTCTGTAAATGCGTCTCTGTTGTTGTCTCTATTTAATAGGTCTCTGTTATTTGTCTCTATGCGTCTCTGTTGTGTCTCTGTTTTGTTGTCTCTGTTATTAGTCTCTGTTGGTAGTCTCTATTTGTCTCTGTCGTTATTCTCTGTTGTCGTCTCTTGTAAGTCGTCTCTGTCCTCTCTGTTGTCGTCTCTGTTATGCGTCTCTGTCGTCCTCTCTGTTGTATGCGTCTCTATGGAGTCCTCTCTGTCGTCTCTCATTTGTGGAGTCCTCTCTCTGTGCGTCCTCTGTCCCTCCAAATAGAGTCTCTCTAACCAGCACAAGAGGCTGTTTGAGAAACTTTCCATGTACTGTGACAAATACGCAGAGCAGATTCCCGTCACCTTCGTCCTGGGTACGTCTGACCGTCCACTGACTGACAGTAAACAAACACAGTAAACACGTGCGTGTGTGTGTGTGTGTGTGTGTGTTTGTGCCTGAGGAGGCAGGTGGACACTTTGATTCCCTCATTAGCTGCTAATGGAAACGGATCATTAACGGGCAGAGAAAGTTAAAAGCTAAGCAGAGTGTGTGTGTGTGTGTGTGTGTGTGTGTGTGTGTGTGTGTGTGTGTGTGTCCTTCATCAAACAGGAAACAGCCTCATGTTCTCTGTCGGTCACTTTGGTACAGAACCACCAGACTAATATCTGTGGCCATTTTACGTCTTATTTAGTTTATTTAGTTAGTTTGTGGCTCTTTTGAATGTTTTCGAGTTTTTATTTGGTTCTAATGTTTATTTATTGTTATTTTCTGTCACTTTGACGCTGTTAAAATCATGTTATACGTTATACTTGTGATTATTGTGGTTATTTTCAGTCCTTTAAAGGTTTCGTGTCCATTTTGTTTGGTTCCTTTGTGTTTAATTCTCTTCTACTCTTTCTGAGGTAGTTGTGTGTTTCTTTCAGATCATTTTCAGCCTTAATCTATTTACGCCGCTAAATGACAATATGCGATGTTGTGTTTCCTCGTGACTGAGGAGATGCGTCACCATGACGTAAAAGTAAAGGAGACTAAACACATCTTTCTTTGGCACGACAAACAAACAGAAAAAGGACAAAATCTTAATATAAATTCATTTTGCAGGTTTTTATGTGACTCTGGTGGTGAATCGATGGTGGAACCAGTTTGTGAACCTGCCATGGCCGGACCGACTCATGTTCCACATCTCCAGGTACCAAATAAAGCAGAAAGTGAATGAATCTGTGACGTCGTTTTCCAGCACCTTCACGCTTCATGTTTCCTGCAGCTGTGTTCAGGGAAAAGACGAGTACGGACGCCTGCTGCGCAGAACTCTGATACGCTACGTCAACCTGACGTCGCTCCTCATCTTCCGCTCGGTCAGCACCGCCGTCTGTAAGCGCTTCCCGACCATGGACCACGTGGTGGAGGCAGGTGAGGCGTTCACGTGTCTCTCTGAGGTCTTTTCGGCTCTTTTTTCATTCTGTCTCTTTAAACCAAGGTACAGACGTGCGTGCAGCATCAGTTTGTCTGGAACTATAAAGTCAGTTAGAGTTCAGCTCCTTCCCGGCTGTGTCGCTTCCTTCCTGTATGGTCTAATGTGATCCCGCGGGATCGTCTCATTATCGGCTAATTGGAGCAGTGGGGAGGTGATGACCTGACTGTGCTCAGAGTTAATGCGTCGAAAACAAACGTTGGCTCTGCAGCGAGGTTTTCTTCAGTCTCTGTAATGTCTGTCCGTCTTCCCGGCTAATCACAGAGCGCGTGTGTGGAGGTGGCACCAGGTTAATGAGGGTTGTTCTTCTCATTATCGCTCGGCTCCTCCTGACGGTTTCCCAGAACAGATTGGACTTTTGTTTTTTTTCTTTCCTGCTAATTCTGGGTTCCTCTGGAGAATCCTGATGAGACGACTGAATCTCTACTGGCTCGTTTTGAGGTAAAGGAGCAGCAGTTTCACTCCTGAGGTTTCGTTTGATCACATTTGGTTTGGTAAATACCCGGAGAGGATGACCGCAGGCGACGGTCAGAACGTGGGACTCGTCTACGATGGAAAAAAACGGTGAAAAACGTACAAGACGTTCAACCAGAGTCAAAGGTAGTTAGGTAGTTCGGTGGGTTCCATGTGAATAAAAAGCCTTCACGATACAAATGTTTTTGCGGATTTTCCCAAACTCCTTCTCGTGTGTTCAGCCTCTAAAGTGCTAGCAATCCTCCAGAATGTTCTGATTGGTTTTCTCTCCTCACCTGTAGGTTTCATGACTCCAGAGGAGAGGAAGCTGTTCGACAACATCCGCTCCCCTCACCTGAAGTACTGGATCCCCGTGGTGTGGTTCTCCAACCTGGCGTCTAAAGCAAGACAAGAGGGACGCATCCAAGACAGCATCGACCTGCAGAGCATTCTCAATGTAAACACACTAAAATATGTTTTAGCACATTGTATGTCAAAGGATAACGGGGGCTGTGGAAAGAGAACTTGGCTGGTGACCGAAGGGTACCGGTCCCCTGCTAGGTCCAGGGTTGGGGTTCCCCCCGAGCAAGGTATCCAATCCCCATTGCCTAAATTGGTGGGTTGTGTCCGGAAGGGCATCCGGCGTACAAACATCCACGGTGGCGCCCCCTAAAGAGGGAGCACCGGAATGACAAAAAAAGACATCCCCTCCCATGGGTATGGAACGCTAGAGAGACACCACCAATAATTAGCAAATGAGGACCACTGCCGCTGTAACCCAGACACTTGCTGCGTGGCTAGTGGGAACACCAAAAACGTGGTCTGTAGGAAGAATCAGAGCGGACACAACAGGACCTCATTTCATAAAGCACTGAATCATGTGAAACCACTTTAGAGCTCTGTGAGCACATCACGCTGACATGTGGGTAACGTGACACTCGGCTCATTCTCAAACTCCTTCTGTCTGCCGAGCTCCATAAATCTGAGCGAGGCGGCTGGTGCCGAGCTGACGGAGCTTTGACGTTCTGTCTCTTCTCCTCGTGTCTGTTCAGGAGATGAATCTGTTCAGGACCTGGTGTGCCACTCTGTTCGGCTACGACTGGGTCGGCATCCCGCTGGTCTACACACAGGTCTGTGTTGTATCACGACTGAAACAGATGTTCTAATCACATCAACCCTCCACCATTACTGTAACTGAATCAGAGAGGATGAGGGACACACACTTGCTATAGTGTTGTGTTGTGTTGTGTCAGACAGATTTTTCCAACAGGAAACTGAAGTTTTGTAAAGCGCTCACTCTCCCACACCAAAGCCCACAGAGAAAATCAGTGGTTTTAACACCACAGAGACACAGGAGCTGTTGGATCCACTGCTGCCTCCATCACTAAGTTCAAATGTCTTATTTTGTAAATTCTGCGTTTTGAAATGATTTAGATTGACAGTGACATAAAGTGACCACACGAGGCAGCAGTAGACCAGCAGCTCCTGTGTCGCCCGCGAGATAAAAATCACTGATTTTCTCTATGGGGTTTGGTGTGGGATGGAAAAGTCTAAAAAGATGTTTATGTTAAATAAAACATGTACGTATATACTCACGGTGTCTCGTCCTCATCAGGTGGTCACTTTAGCCGTCTACACCTTTTTCCTCGCTTGTCTGATCGGCCGACAGTTCCTCGACCCCAGCCAGGGTCACCATGGTCACGAGCTGGACCTCTTCGTGCCCGTCTTCACCCTGCTGCAGTTCTTCTTCTACGCCGGGTGGTTGAAGGTGAGACTAACGAGGCGGCCGCGGGCCTACAGACACTTTCCTTAAACTGTAGAATAACTGACGCGCGTCGCTTGAGTTCCGATGTAAATGGAACGCAGTGCGAGTCCTTTATGGGACGTCTGTCCTATTTCTGTGCCGAGTCATAAACACGATGACCTCTCGTCTATGTCCTGACCTTGTTCCGTTCTATTCATATCGCTCTGTATAAAGTTATGAATAACTCAACGCACTTTGAGCTGTAACTTCTATTGTTCTATTGTTGCCTTTGTGCGATTGACAGGTCGCAGAGCAGCTGATCAACCCGTTTGGAGAGGACGACGACGACTTTGAGGCAAACTGGATCATTGACAGGAACCTTCAGGTGAGCGGCCACAACTTCATTTGACCTCAAATGACCTGGAGACCAATGAGCGTCGACTCTGGTCATTCGGGGTAGAAGGTGAGTGACATGAGCTTAAAATGAAAACGAACGAAAAGACTTCTGCTTATTCTTCTTTGGAGAAGTTTTGAATTGATCTAAAATCACTATTTTTAATCATATGTGTATATATATATATATATTTTTCACAGATCAGTTTTGTTGACAAATTGAGGGCCACACAAAATCCATTTGAGGGCCGCATGTGGTCCACGAGCCCCATGTTTGAGAGCTCTGACTTTATCTAAAAAACTGAATCTATAAATATACACAGCCAGTATGTTCAGTAATATATTCAGTCTAAAAATCCATGTGTGCTTACAAAGGGCCCCACCTTTTAGTAGGCTCCGCCCTCTATTGGGGTTTCCCCTAGCAACAGTGCTTAGATTGGGTTTATACAAAATATCTGAAGGTGTGACATCACCTTTATAGTAAAATATTAATGTGGGGCCAGAGAAAATTAAACAGAGGTCTACATATGGCCCACTATCCATATGTTTAGACACCCAATAGCAATGAACACAACTCATAAACAGAACAATGTACTATTGTAAACACAGGATTTAAATCTCTTCAGAGTGAAAGTGGGTGGCCCTGAAAAGAGCCGTTGGGTTTGAAACTGGTAAGACCAGTTCACTTGGAGCTGGTGTACTTGGTCACGGCCTTGGTTCCCTCAGACACCGCGTGCTTGGCCAGCTCGCCGGGCAGCAGCAGGCGGACCGCGGTCTGGATCTCCCGGGATGTGATGGTGGAGCGCTTGTTGTAGTGAGCCAGGCGGGAAGCCTCGGACGCGATGCGCTCGAAGATGTCGTTGACGAACGAGTTCATGATGCTCATGGCCTTGGACGAGATCCCGGTGTCAGGGTGCACCTGCTTCAGCACCTTGTACACGTAGATAGCGTAGCTCTCCCTCCTAGTCTTCCTCTTCTTCTTGCCGGTCTTGGGACCCGCTTTGGTCACGGCTTTCTTGGAGCCCTTCTTGGGCGCGGACTTCAGACCTGCTGGTTCAGGCATGATGATGATGATGATGATGATTAATTTTCCTCGTTCCTGACGTGTTTACTGACGCCACACGTCGACTGTACTTAAACACAGCACATGTAAATGAGGCTGTGCCGTCTCTGCGCTGTGATTGGCTGAGACGCTGCACGAGCGTGGGCTCGCTGAACGGCCACGAGCCAGCTGAAAAAAAGGAGGGAAATTTGAAATGACTTAAGCTGCAGGAGGTGAATAAAGATGGATAATAAATGATAAATTAAGATAAAAACAAACAAAATATAAGAAAAATAACTCATTAATACGATATAACAATCTAAAAGTGACGTTTTTGGAGCTTGTATATAGTATAAGTAAGTAAGTATAAGTATTTCTTTAGGTCATATAAAGAATATATAAAGAAATCATTAAAACTGATTTTTTTTTTGTTTTTTTTGGACAAAAATTAGACTTTTGAGAATATTTCCAGGTTTGACAAACACTGACAATTTCTCGATTAATCGACAATAATCGTTAGTTGCAGCCCTAATGTGTAACTTTACTATTCTAATTTAACTTAACCTTATTTTTGACCTTTTGTTGTTGTGGAAAAACATGACAATCAAACATGAGAATCAAACTAATACTTATGGTCCTGGAAAATAACTGTATTATTAAAGGTTATACATATACTCACAGTACTAGATTATAACCTAAACTGTAAGTATGTATTATGACAAAAACTTAGTATGTGCTATAGAAGAGGTTTTAAATCGTCTCAGAGAAAGTGTGTGGCTCTTAAAAGAGCCGTTGTTGTGTTGAAGGGTCCGCGTTCACTTCTTGGACGCGGCCTTCTCGGTCTTCTTGGGCAGGAGAACAGCCTGGATGTTGGGCAGGACTCCGCCCTGAGCGATGGTGACTCCGCCCAGCAGCTTGTTGAGCTCCTCGTCGTTGCGGACAGCCAGCTGCAGGTGGCGCGGGATGATGCGGGTCTTCTTATTGTCGCGGGCGGCGTTTCCGGCCAGCTCCAGGATCTCAGCGGTCAGGTACTCGAGCACGGCCGCCAGGTAGACGGGGGCGCCGGCGCCCACACGCTGGGCGTAGTTGCCCTTCCTCAGCAGCCTGTGGACACGGCCCACGGGGAACTGGAGCCCGGCCCTGGAGGAGCGGGTCTTTGCCTTGGCTCTGGCTTTGCCGGCACCGGTTTTACCTCTTCCAGACATAATGTCGTTGTTGTTTGATTTCAAGGGTCAGACAAACTGTGACTCTCACTCAGCAAAGACTCCGTTTTATCTCGCTGGAAAACGCGGCTCCTCCCGGAACTTTTGGCGGACATTTTCAAAACTCTTTTGTCCAATGAGCAGCGGAGCTTCACAAAGAGGCTCGCGCCTCTGGGCGGCGCTGAGCTCCAGGAAGAGCCGCTGACCAACCAGGAGCCGGAGGATATGAAGCAGCGTCACCGCCCTCACGGCCGCTCCAACGCTATAAAACAAGCGCGCTTCCTTTTCTGCCCACTACATTTGTCTTTCTTGTCTAGTGACGCGTCTCAGTCTAAAATGGCCAGAACCAAACAAACCGCCCGTAAATCCACCGGAGGCAAAGCCCCGAGGAAGCAGCTCGCCACCAAGGCTGCCCGCAAGAGCGCCCCGGCCACCGGCGGCGTCAAGAAGCCTCACCGCTACAGGCCCGGCACCGTGGCCCTGCGCGAGATCCGCCGCTACCAGAAGTCCACGGAGCTGCTCATCCGCAAGCTGCCCTTCCAGCGCCTGGTGCGCGAGATCGCGCAGGACTTCAAGACCGACCTGCGCTTCCAGAGCTCCGCCGTCATGGCCCTGCAGGAGTCCAGCGAGGCCTACCTGGTCGGTCTCTTCGAGGACACCAACCTCTGCGCCATCCACGCCAAGAGAGTCACCATCATGCCCAAAGACATCCAGCTGGCCCGGCGTATCCGCGGGGAGCGAGCTTAGATCTCACAACAACAACAACACAACAACAACGGCTCTTTTAAGAGCCACACACTTTCACATCTGAACAACACAAACCTCTCATACTTATATAAAATGTAGTCATGTTAAAATCTACGGTTCAAAAACCCAATCATGTAATCTAAACATTTTAACAAAGTTATGTTTTGAAACCATGTGCTTATGAATTACATGTGTATAAGAGACAACATAACAAGAATTTAGTAAGATGTGATTTACCAGGGCCGGCCCAAACCTTTATGGGGGCCCAGAGCCCCCTATAGTCCCACCACCACATTTTCAAAGTGAATCACTAAGTGTGTCAAACTGAACGTGAATAAAGAAAGAAAACAAGAAAATACAACGCCAGACTTTCTATTTTCTGTAAACAAGTGACTTTAGTTTCGTAACTGCCAGGAAAGTTGTGCAAATGTGCACTATATGTGCAAAGAAGCACGGCCTTCCCGTTGGGTTTCGAGCATAGGTCTTCGGTATCTTTTTTGACCGTACCAACCTTATGAACTTGCGTAACAAGTTTCTTTCAGATACGTTAAATTTGACACCAGATGACCTGATAGAAGTTTTTGGGGTCAGTTTTTAGCCCCTCCCACTTCCATTATTGAGTTTGGGGTCATGACAAAGGCCTCAAAAAACATGACTCATTTTGAGGAAAAAGAATAATAATAATAATAATACTCAGACTTCAATAACTAATAAACACGACTTAGATCTGTAAAGTTAGCGCTAAAAAGCCACTTTGTTCACTTAAAGTCTCTTAAATGACATGTAGCAAAACATGAACATAATGTGTAAAAGACAGAAAAGACTTAAATCTTGTAAATAAGTTAAAAGGGAGGATTAAAATAGTAAAAGAAATATTGGAAAAATGTTGGCAACAAAAAGAACAAAAAGAATTGTTGTATTGTGTTTAAATATGTTGTTAAATTGTCCATTTCATTAAAATCTCATTAGGATTTTTACAAACACTTGTTTGTATTTCTTATCTTAACAAGGACAGAGCAGCTAGCATACAGTTGTGATTAGCCAAAGGTTTATTTCCATCAATACTCTTTTTATCTTATGTTGTAAATAAAGAAACCAACAAAACACAGAAGATTGATTTAAAACACTGTGAACTAAAGAGTTCACAGTTTTATGAGCCTCACTTACAGGAATATGACAAACCCTATCATTATTATATAAAATATATAATGAGCTGATTTTGCTCCCAGAGTTTGGATTAGACAAGCCCCTCCCACTTCCAATATTGACTTTGGGGTCCTGGCAAAGGCCTCAAAAACATGACTCATTTTGAGGAAAAAGAACAAGAATAATAATAATAATAATAATAATTCCTTCAGTTTCCATAGACTTCAATAACTAATACACACAACTTAGATCTGTAAAGTTAGCGCGAAAAAGCCACTTTGTTCACTTAAAGTCTCTTAAATGACATGTAGCAAAACATGAACATAATGTGTAAAAGACAGAAAAGACTTAAATATTGTGAATAAGTTAAAATAACACACCACGTGATAACAACTAAGCAAGGGGTATAAAATAAGTCAAGTAAATGAGAATGAGTGTAATTATATTTTTTATAACTATAATTACAATTGTTAACTATCTAAAATGACACTTGTGTTATTTATTAATGCCAATAACACAAGTGATAATAATATGTATTAAGATTATGAAAAATACAGGTCTATTTAAACTAGTTTAAATGACAAATGGAGGGATTTATCTGATCTTATCTTTATTATTTGTTTTTGTTGTGAGACGTTTGCATTAAATTAACCCTAGTTAATTATATAAATAATGTTAACAATAATTAATCCTAGTTAATTATATAAATAATGTAGTTAGCTAGTTGCCAACATCAAATACATTATTCATATTATGCCAAACATTACTAGTACGAGAAATAACAGCAACAATTACCCAGACGTTATATAATATAATACTATATAATATATACACACACACTACCTCTCTCTCTCTATATATACATATATATATACACTAGGTACTTCTTCTATTCTTGTATTTGAAACTAAGATAGTTCAGAGTGTTTGAGCTCTCATAGAAACACTTGTGTGGCTCTTAAAAGAGCCTTTGTATTTGCAGGAGTTCCGACACTTTACGACAGTTTACTTCTTCTTGGCCGCGGTCTTCTTTGCTGCTTTGGGCTTCGCCGCCTTCTTGGCGGGAGACTTCTTGGCAGCAGCGGCTTTCTTGACCACCTTCTTGGGGCTCTTAGCAGCGACCTTCTTGGGGCTCTTGGCTGCCTTCTTGGCCGCCGCCGCCGCGGGTTTCTTCGCCTTCTTCGGGGACTTCTTGGCGGCCGCTGGCTTCTTAGCTGCGGGCTTTGCCTTCTTGGCTGCTACGACCTTCTTCGCGGCGGGCTTCTTGGCTTTAACAGCGGGCTTCTTCGCCGGCTTCGCGGCCTTAGGCTCAGCCTTCTGCTTGTTCAGCTTGAAGGAACCGGAGGCTCCGGATCCCTTGGGCTGAGACAGAGTCCCTTTGGCGACCAGAGCCTTCACGGCGGTCTTGATGCGGTTGTTGTTCTTCTCCACATCGTATCCTTCGGCGCCCAGAGCCTTCTTCAGGGCTGCCAGAGACACGCCGCTGCGTTCCTTGGACGCGGTCACGGTTGCGATGATCAGCTCGCGGACGTTGGGTCCGGCCTTCGCGGGCTTGCTTGCCTTCTTCTTGGGGGCTTTGGCTGGAGCCTTGGCCGGAGCCGCGGCGGGGGCTGGTGCTTCTTCTGCCATGTTTAATGTTCGCTGATGAAAAGTCAGAGTGAACTGACTTGACGTGAGTAGGGGGCTGTCCTTAAACACACCATGAGAACCGTAGAGACTCAACCCCGACACTGCTCCCCGTCCGTGCTCTCTGAACACCGGGACACTTGTGTTTTCTCTTCACCGATAAAACGCGATAACATGACGGTAGAACATGCGCTGAAAGCCGGCGGTGGATGGAGCCGACAGCTGCGGCGTGTGTGCTGATGGAGGAGCCGCGCAGAGCTCCGGGAGTCTCGGCTTTCTGTCTGCGGAGACTCCAAACCTCGTCTGATCGCCGCCGTCAGCGACGCGGACCGGCGTCTTTTCCCTCTTCTTTGTCTCCTAAAACGGGTCCAAATGTCCCGGGGCTCGGTCAGAACCCGTCCACCGGCTGCTCCACACGTTCCTTTCGGGTCTCGGAGCAAAAACAAGCAGCTGCCGGTGATTATTGTGTGAAAACGTGACGCCGATGTGTGGACAGCAAACACAGAGGTGATGGAGGCTCGTGGAGCTGCTGCTTCTTCTCTGATCACTCATCGATGTCATCAATACTCTTATTATCTCATGTTGGAAATAAAGAAACCAACAAAATACAGAAGATTAAACATTTTATCATGTATATATATGTATATATATATATATATATATATACATATACATATATACACAAGTAATAGATATATTGAACACTCATATAAATGTAATATTCAGCCATGTACATGAAGTGATTTAAATCAAGTGGGAATAAAACACATTTCCTTCAAGAATCACTTTCACAAACACTCTGGATTTTATATTTATGTCATTTTTAGTTGACACGTTTTTTTAGTTTTGTTTTTTTAAGTAAAAGAAATATTGGAAAAATGTTGTCAACAAAAAGAATATTTGGGAAAAAAAAACAATGAAAAGAAAATAATGCAGTACATATACTGAGTTGTGTAGTTATGTACTTTTTTTTTTTTTAGTGTTTGAATCTGTTAAATTGCCCATTTCATTAGGAGTTTTACAAACAGGATAAAACAAACACTTGTTTGTATCATCAATACTCTTATTATCTCATGTTATAAATAAAGAAACCAACAAAACACAGAAGATGGATTTAAAACACAGTAAACTGAAGAGTTTACAGTTTTATGAGCCTCAGTTACAGGAATATGACAAACCCTATCATTATTTTAACTATAGATAAGATATATAATGAGCTGATTTTACTCACAGAGTTTGGATTAGACTATCCTAATCCCATAATGAGCTAAATATATATTTTAAGAGTCAAAGTGTTTAATAAAATAATGTTTTCTTTACTGCAAAGGGAGGGAAATGTAAGAAAAGCTACAGAAACTGGAGATGAGTGAATCGGTTACCAGATTACCAGATTACCAGATTAAAACGGTTTCTATCAACTATTCCTCTGTTCACAAAACACTTGGTTGGGTTTGTTCCTCTCAAAATGTGTATAATTTATCCCAATCGATATCCCAGTGCCAAAAATTCTAATTTTTAATCTCAGAAGTCAGGTTATTTTTCCCAGTTTCCAAATAATAGTTTACATGTGGCTCTATAATCCTCCTCTGTACAATATATACAAATATTATCACATACTATATAAAAATGATGATGAATGAAGTTTCATTAAAAATGCGGGTTAGAAAGGTTAAAACACAAATAAAATCTCTAGAATGTCTGAAAGTGTTTTAAAATGTCAGAAATGTGTTAAAACAGTGAGGTGATTAAAAGGAAAATGTGCAAATAAAAGCAGAATATGAACTGGTCAAAATGACGTGATAAAAGTAGAATTTGATTAAACAAATACTATTGCATATTTAAATATTAAAACATTAAAAAATGCATTGCACTTATACTGGGGCAACTGTAACACTTGGATTATCTTAAATTTGTTTTAAAGAAAGTTTTGGTTCTTGTGAACAGTTTAATTTTATCACAATATTTAAGAATTAAAATAGGTTTAAAGAGCTCGTTATTAACGAAAAACGTGGCCACCGTCATTGAAGCAGACTTATCAATCACAGGGGAGAAGAATTACAAATAATAAACACCTAATTATACGTTTTCACTTGTTTCAGAAGAGAATAATGAACTCATTCTCACTAAAGCTCTTCATTAAGTCAGCAGAAATAGTTGCTAAGTTTTTCCTTCTCACAAAGGAACTTAAATATTTAACTCATTTTCATCAAAGATCAGCTCTTTGTATGTGTGCGGCTGTGGTCATTTGTAGTGTTGCGTTCAGGTTCTAGATTTAACCGCCGAACAGCACCACGTGTATATCAAATTTCTCATAAATCCATATAAACTGTATTTATATTAATGTTGTGATATTTGATTAGCGTACTCAACAAAACGAACAAGATGATCAGCTCTTTACAGACTCGGTGTGTGGCTCTTAAAAGAGCCGTTGGGTTGTTCAGTGTCGTGTTGCGTTCAGGTTCCAGAGTTTAACCGCCGAAGCCGTACAGAGTGCGGCCCTGCCTCTTGAGAGCGTAGACCACGTCCATGGCGGTGACGGTCTTCCTCTTGGCGTGCTCGGTGTAGGTGACGGCGTCACGGATGACGTTCTCCAGGAACACCTTGAGCACACCGCGAGTCTCCTCGTAGATGAGGCCGGAGATACGCTTGACTCCGCCGCGGCGAGCCAGACGGCGGATGGCGGGCTTGGTGATTCCCTGGATGTTATCGCGGAGAACTTTGCGGTGACGCTTCGCGCCTCCTTTTCCGAGTCCTTTGCCTCCTTTGCCGCGTCCACTCATGTTGTCGGTGAGAGAATTCGTTTGTTAGAACTTCAGTCGGCGCCGGTATTTACTACCAGACTGCGGACGTGATAGAAAACACAAGTGACCTCATCCTGCCGGCACATCATGTGACCACGAGAGGGCGGACTCTGTGCAGTGACCAATCAGCGCTTAAGAGCCCAGATTCAAAACTTCTCGTGGTAATACACACACTGGTGAAAAATTCAATTACAACGAAACAGAAGTCTGGTTTGGATTAGATTACAAAAACAACTTCCGGTGTTATGCGTTAAATAGAATAATACTTTTTTTGCGAAAACTAGAAGAAATGTATCCAAATTTAAATGATTATTTTTATCAACATTTTCAACTCTGGCAGACAAAACACTGAATAAAATAAACTTAATCTTCTGTATAAAAAACATAAAAAGGCTTTGGAGACCAGTGTATAATCCCTTGTTTTCGGCGCCTGGTTTTTACATTTGTTTTGTTGATACGGTCGCAGGAGACTTTTCCCAATTTTAACTACAGTTTAACTGCTACTAACCAAGTGTTTACATAACATTACGCTTTCAAATGAAGTTACCAAACATCTCTGAAAATGTATTTGTTTACAGGAATAGCTGTAAAGTTCGGGCTTTGTTAACTTTCTACAGCAGTCACAACGGACAAACCAATGTTACATGTTTTAAAACGTTCTCACAAAAATGAAGAAGGGTTAGTTAATCAAACCACTGCTGCTAATAATGACAATCACTTCCTGTTTTCCGCTCCTCTAGGTGTCGCTGTTGGCTGTGGACGAGATGCACATGGATCTGCCGCCTCTGACTAAAGACATGTACTGGAACGACTGCGACGCTCGTCCGCCGTACACGCTGGCCGCCGCCGACTACTGCATCCCATCATTCCTCGGCTCCACCACCGACATGGGGTTGATACACAAACAGTAACATTAGGTGGTTATCGACCTCTGATAAAAGTGATATTGTCTTGATTATTTCAACTCCTTTTTTTCCTACAGACTCTCCGAAATTCTGAATTTTGACGAGGCTGAAGTTAGCAATAACTGTCCACAACAACCGGAGTCGATTCTGGCTCGGCGTCAAGAGTCGGTAATACGATGTTTGTTTGTTCAAAGTATCAAAGTATCAAAGAGTATTGTTTCAATTTATCAATTCAAAATTTCAGAATTCATGAATTTTCTTCGGTCCTCTTATAGGGAATTGGTTTTTAAAATGTTGACTTTCATTTCTTGGTCGTCTTCATGCCCTTGGGTTGCAGGTTCTTGGTCGAGTCCGTCGGCTGCTCAGCGTTCAGGAACCTCCCGACCTGCGACCTCCTCGACCCTTCTTCAAACGCCACAGCAGCGATGCAACAGGAGGCTTCTTCCCAGACTTCAGGTACAGGTGGCAGCGCCGTCTACCACTGGTAGTCTACATCCAGACTTCACAGTAAAGATGAAATCTCCTTTTCATCCAGACTCAGTCCAGGTGCAGACGCCCGGAGTCCGCCCTCCTGGTTGGTCACGCCGCCGGCCCCCGTCGACACCTTGTCCACCTTGAAGGAGGTCAGCAGCAACCCTCCGTCTCCTGAACACTCGCCCGGCGAGGTTTTCCCCCAACTCGCCGTTAGCCCGTTGTTTTTGAACAATGTCTGTCACAGTGGGGATTGTTCGGATGGCGTTGAAGTAACAAAAATTCAGAATGGACTGGATCATTTACTCACGCAAGAAGCACCCAGTGTGGAAACTCCAAGGTGATCCATTTGACATTTTCGGAGTTCAATTATTTCTGAGTTTCTTTTGTTGATATTATTCTCTGTTCAATGAAATCTGCTTTGATTTACTTGTGTTTCCAGAGCCAACTCTTCAGTTTGCTGCTCCCCAACCCAACTCGGACCAAAGGAATTCCGGTGGACGACGCGCAGCAACCTGAATCGTCCGCCACCTCATCCCCGCGGGCGCCAGTTCTCCGTCCAGTTTTCCAGGCAGACGTCAAGGGCGTCCGTGCGAAGCCTGCCGAGCCCCAAAGCCCTGGGGAGGCAGAGGCGGGGCCTGGCTCGGTTCAAATCCAGGATATCGCCCGCTCCACCGGCTGACACCCTGCAGCTCCCCGAACCCGAGTTTGAGCACAGCTTCCAGGGAGTGTCGGTGACCGAGGACGGTGAGACAGAAGCACCCGGCAGCAGCGGCGGCGGCGAAGACGTCCGAAACAACAACGCGGACAAATGAGCGTCGGTTACGTCGCAAACAGAAGTGAAGGCTTTTAAGTGCCCTCATTTTGTAGGACATCCAACAATGAATGATTCCTCTTGAGGGTTGGCTGCGTTTCTACTGTACTTACTGGTCTCTGGTGACAGAAACGTCCCAGTTCCTCATAGATGAAAAATAAAATAGTTGTTTCAAAGGGCAGATAATGAAGGACAGACGGATGACAGATAGTGACAGATGAAAGTTTCCGTGGAAAAATGTGTTGATGTATTTGTATTCAGCAGTCGTCTCTGATGCCACCTTGTGGCTCAGCGAGGAAGTGAAAGAACAAAACGTTTTCTTGGAAACTTTGACCTGTGCTTTTGTGACAACCCATTACATTTGTCTGTTTTTTGCCGCCGTCGCTGTTGAATTACAGACTCTGACTTTTTAAAAAAATAAAACTCATGACAGACTAGAATGTGTTGTTCCTTGTTTAAAAATTAGACTCCCTAGAGTCTAGGTAGAAAACGTTTGAAGATACTTTCTGACACCAAGAGAATAAATATGGATTATGTTCATAATCTTGGAGACTTTATGTTAAACCGGGGGATTAAATACATTCCACTTCGTTCAGATATGTAAATTGGAATAAGCAAGAAGAAATAAAGGACATTTCCAACTATTTCTCTAATTCACACAGATGAATACATTTCACAAAATGCTAAATAAGGACCATAGACTGTGCTCGACAACCAAATAATGCAGGAAACAGACGCACACTTTATCAACTTACCAAACTGCCACCTGAACATGCAAGTGAGGCAATAAAACATCCTCACAGAAACACAGAATAGCACTCACCAGTGATCGTAGATTAAAAAAAAACACAGGTACACAGACTTCCTGTCCTGCTCTCACTTCCTTCTTCATTAAACGGAAAGTTGTGCACAAGAAAGTCAGAATACAAGCTGTTAAGTGAAACCATGTTTTCATTTAGACTTGTATATATACACACATATATATATATATATATATATATATATATACATATTTGATGTTAGGAATAATCAACTAACATAAACTCAGTGATTTATCAAATGTTAACGTGATGAGAACTGTGAGATTCACAGAACACAGGTCATGTATACATTGAAATGGAACAATGTCTACATGCAGTATATATATGTGTGTATATATACTGCATGTAGATATTGTTATATATGACACATATATGTATGTATGTATATATACACGTGTGTGTGAAACACAAGGTGATGTGTTTCTATCAAATATGGTTAATTGTAATGACATTTAACATGATTTCATAATGACTGTTATTGCACTAGCATCATAGGATGACATTTACTATAAACAACTATTTCAATTAAGATTATCAGCTCTTTTAGAGAAAGTGTGTGGCTCTTAAAAGAGCCGTTGTTGTTGTTGTGAGATCTAAGCTCGCTCCCCGCGGATACGCCGGGCCAGCTGGATGTCTTTGGGCATGATGGTGACTCTCTTGGCGTGGATGGCGCAGAGGTTGGTGTCCTCGAAGAGACCGACCAGGTAGGCCTCGCTGGACTCCTGCAGGGCCATGACGGCGGAGCTCTGGAAGCGCAGGTCGGTCTTGAAGTCCTGCGCGATCTCGCGCACCAGGCGCTGGAAGGGCAGCTTGCGGATGAGCAGCTCCGTGGACTTCTGGTAGCGGCGGATCTCGCGCAGGGCCACGGTGCCGGGCCTGTAGCGGTGAGGCTTCTTGACGCCGCCGGTGGCCGGGGCGCTCTTGCGGGCAGCCTTGGTGGCGAGCTGCTTCCTCGGGGCTTTGCCTCCGGTGGATTTACGGGCGGTTTGTTTGGTTCTGGCCATTTTAGACTGAGACGCGTCACTTGACAAGAAAGACAAATGTAGTGGGTAGGAAAGGAAGCGCGCTTGTTTTATAGCGTTGGAGCGGCCGTGAGGGCGGTGACGCTGCTTCAGTCCTCCGGCTCCTGGTTGGTCAGCGGCTCTTCCTGGAGCTCAGCGCCGCCCAGAGGCGCGAGCCTCTTTGTGAAGCTCCGCTGCTCATTGGACAAAAGAGTTTTGAAAATGTCCGCCAAAAGTTCCGGGAGGAGCCGCGTTTTCCAGCGAGATAAAACGGAGTCTTTGCTGAGTGAGAGTCACAGTTTGTCTGACACTTGAAATCAAACAACAACAACGACATTATGTCTGGAAGAGGTAAAACCGGTGCCGGCAAAGCCAGAGCCAAGGCAAAGACCCGCTCCTCCAGGGCCGGGCTCCAGTTCCCCGTGGGCCGTGTCCACAGGCTGCTGAGGAAGGGCAACTACGCCCAGCGTGTGGGCGCCGGCGCCCCCGTCTACCTGGCGGCCGTGCTCGAGTACCTGACCGCTGAGATCCTGGAGCTGGCCGGAAACGCCGCCCGCGACAACAAGAAGACCCGCATCATCCCGCGCCACCTGCAGCTGGCTGTCCGCAACGACGAGGAGCTCAACAAGCTGCTGGGCGGAGTCACCATCGCCCAGGGCGGAGTCCTGCCCAACATCCAGGCTGTTCTCCTGCCCAAGAAGACCGAGAAGGCCGCGTCCAAGAAGTGAACGCGGACCCTTCAACACAACAACGGCTCTTTTAAGAGCCACACACTTTCTCTGAGACGATTTAAAACCTCTTCTATAGCACATACTAAGTTTTTGTCATAATACATACTTACAGTTTAGGTTATAATCTAAGTAACCTCTTAGATATGTAATATATAAAAACAATATATAACCATGTTCTACTTGTACACACAAGCTTTTTAACATCAGAATACATGTCAGCAACAGCAGCTTGGATCTATGGTGGTTCTTTGCTGCCATCTCCTGGACTTAAAAAATCCTACACTAACACTAACAAAAAAAGAAAAAAGAAATAATAAAAAAAACAAATAATTAACAACAAATAATAAATATTATTAATTCATTTTTATTCACTGATATACTGTATGCTAATCATCAAAAATGTTGTAAAATAGAAAATGTTGGTGTCACAAAACTCTCTATATATAAATAATGACAACATTAAGTACTTTTATGATGATTAAAAAAACAATTCCATTGAATATTAACCATGAATAGGATTTTTGGTCTCGTTGCTATGCTTTGTATTTTGGTTTAAATTTCAAAGTTCACATTTCCAACTGTTTTTGTAGGTGATTTCTAAACAAAGGTAACTTATCATTATAATTACAATATAATACATCAAATATTAAAATAATGTCAGGCCAGAAAAGACAAAAAATCTGCTATGAATCAGGGTTTCTGATTAATTTAGTATAAAAAAGAAAACATTTGAGAATGTCAGTGTCTTTCAGAGAGTATATTTTTAATGTATGTCCACATATATAATGTATAAAATTAGATATATCTGTAAAAGATCAGAACATGTTAGAATGTCCATCAGTGGTTCTCTCTGGTTTCCTGTCTCCTCCCCCTCAGAGGTAACCTCCCCCCTGAGAGTGCCATCCCATACGTTGGCAACAAGATGAACTACAGCAGTGGCGTTCGCATCAAAGGCTTCACTGAGAGAATGTGGGAGATCCAGAACATGCTGGGAGTCGGGAGTAAACTCAAAGTCAGTGTCTCTTCGCCCTCTAATGACCTTGACCCTGATATGTGTGGATTTATTTTGATTTTATGGCTGTAGAAATGTCAAAACAAAATGTAAATGACAGGAAGTTAGCTCAAATGTTTGTGCAGTTTTTATTTGTTCAACAACCGTTGTCCCTCTGTTGTTCACGCAGTTACTGGGTGGAGTGGCTCAGTGGTTAAGACCGGTACCCTGTGTGTAAAAGACATCATTGTGAGTCGCTTTGGATAAAAGCGTCCGCTAAATGACATGTAATGTTAAGTTACCGGTTTTGTACAAAACCTATTATTGTTTTGGCAAGTTGGTTTTCACCTTAAAAAATCCATAAAATATTTTTTGAATTGTTTTATTAAAATATGTCTTAAAAAACATTACTACAAACGAATATTGCATTATTTTATTTTGATGTCCTCGCTCTCTCTCTCTCTGTGTGGGCGGAGCTACAGAAACACGGAGGTGTGTGTGTGTGTGTGTAACGTCGACGTTTTTTTCCTCCTCCTCACGGAAGCGACGCAGAAAAACCACTGACGGACACAGACGGAATAAAACGAACACGGACCGGGAAAAAGACAAACGAACCGGCGGAGGAGGCACAGTCGGCGGGACAGACCGACGGAGGGACGCGCACAGACGAACATGGGACTGAACTGAGCTTGTCCTCCTGGTAACAGCAGCAGAACCGCAGCAGAACCTGCGGACCGGAGTGAGGACAGGCGCAGGACACGAACATGGCCCACGTAGGCAACGGAGAGACGGGAGAGGAGGAGGAATTACTTACTACGTCACATCAATAACACACACACACGCGCGCGGTATTACAATGGTGTCATATAGAAAACGAACATCGTGTATTTAACCGTGTATTGACTTTAGTGACGTCAGGTTCTTTGATAATATCGTACAAATATGATTTTTTTGTGTGTTTGTTTCTCTATTGTAGACTCAAACACAAACATCGTACAATTTCATACACTGTGGGTTTTAGCGATGGCTTTTCAACGTAAAACTGCACTACGTAACTTTTGAATATGAACAAATTCAACGCGTTACGCAGGTTTTCTTTTCCAGCAACTGCCTTATTTCGTTATTTCGGGACGAGTTTAAAAATTCCCCCTCCAATTTTTTGCTGGTTCCCATTCAATGTGAACGAGAAGTGTTTCAGCCAATGCCAACGCGGCGGTAAGGGCGTCCTCGGAAAGTTCCAACTGCAAACGGAACGCGCCATAGCTATTTATGTAGGACACACAAAAACTGTCAATGGCCGATGACAGATGACGTAGCGTATGAGCTAATTACATTACATTACATTACATGTCATTTAGCAGACGCTTTTATCCAAAGCGACTTACAATTGAATTGAGTACAATCAGCTAGGGGTGGAATCGAACTTGCGACCATTGCGATTATGATGTCTTTCGCACACAGGTCTTAACCACTGCGCCACTCCACCCCTAGCTAATGCTAATGTTTGCGCAGTGTGATTTGATTAGCTACATGGTAAGAGTTACTAATGCTGCTGAAGTGATAAAGATGTTTGATGACACACTGAAGCTGTCAATCTTGTCTGACAGCTCCATTTGGACACGACGTAGCATATGAGCTAATGCTGTGATTTGACTAGCCGACGATGGCCGTAAAGACGTCCTCGGGAAAACTCCGAGTTCCAACTATAAATGGAACGCAAATCAGTAAAAAAAAAAAAAATCATTTATTTTTCTCCCGTCACGTGTTTTTACGATTGCGTCTTGCCTTGACTCCGCCCACTCAACCTCTCCCACGGGAAGCTGTAAATGTTCAGCGCAGGTGAGCTGGTGATCATCGTGTTTGATGTATCTGTGGAGTATAATCAGATTTAAGGGTGTGTGTGTGTGTGTGTGTGTGTGTGTGTGTGTGTGTGTGGACAGGCACTTATGTAAATGACAGATCTGATTTCAGCCACAGGCTGTTTTTTTTTTCCCGTTCAGCAGAACAAACTGGAGAGAACACGAGTCTGAAACCTTTAAATCTGAAGGTCAACATGAACGTGATGGACGTGCGTTCACGTCGTTACGTTGAGCAGAGCTGAGTTTACAGCTCAGTAAATATGACACAGTTATATTTTAACCTCGGTGTTTCTCGTAAAGCCTGATGTTCCACCCTGGTTCTTGTTGTTTGGTCAGGGAGTGTCACCATGACAACTCTTCTCAGGAACAGGCCTGGATTAAAGGAGTTTCTGAAGGTGATTGTGGGAGGTTCTTGAGGTTCCTTGAGGTTCCTCCATAGGTTCTTCGGATTTTCTACTTTAAGCATTTAAGCTGGAGATGGAGAAAAGGTAAAAACCCACTCACTCTCCCACACCAAACCCCATAGAGAAAATCAGTGATTTCAGCTTAAGAACATTTGAACAAAATAAGACATTTGAACTCAGTGATGGAGGCAGCAGTGGATCAACAGCTCCTGTGTGCTGGGATGTTAAAATCCCTGATTTTCTCCATGGGGTTTGGTGTGGGAGAGTGAGTGGTTCACACACTTCAGCGTCCCGTTGGAAAAGTCTGAGATAAAGACGCGAACGGACGTAGATTTTTAGCACTCGTACGACACGTCGCTCTAAAGATACAAGCACGAGGTCGTCTCCTTGTCCTGGACTCACAAACGCCTCGTCTGTGATTCTCGTTGATTCCCGATCATTTCATTACCCCGGGAATTCAGCTGACTATAAAAACGTCGACGTAAAGACAGTCGTTATTGTTATTTGTTGTGGTCAGCAACAAAGACCATGAAAACAAGTTAATATATGTAAGTAGACCTCATAACTAACATATATATGTGACCATGAAAACAAGTTACTATATGTAAGTAGACCTCCATAACTAACATATATGTGACCATGAAAACAAGTTAATATATGTAAGTAGACCTCATAACTAACATATATATGTGACCATGAAAACAAGTTACTATATGTAAGTAGACCTCCATAACTAACATATATGTGACCATGAAACAAGTTAATATATGTAAGTAGACCCATAGTTCATGAAAACAAGTTAATATATGTAAGTAGACCTCCATAACTAACATATATGTGACCGTGAAAACAAGTTAATATATGTAAGTAGACCTCCATAACTAACATATATGTGACCATGAAAACAAGTTAATATATGTAAGTAGACCTCCATAACTAACATATATGTGACCATGAAAACAAGTTAATATATGTAAGTAGAATATATGTAAGTAGACCTCCATAACTAACATATATATGTGACCATGAAAACAAGTTAATATATGTAAGTAGACCTCCATAACTAACATATATGTGACCATGAAAACAAGTTAATATATGTAAGTAGACCTCCATAACTAACATATATGTGACCATGAAAACAAGTTAATATATGTAAGTAGACCTCCATAACTAACATATATGTGACCATGAAAACAAGTTAATATATGTAAGTAGACCTCCATAACTAACATATATGTGTGACCGTGAAAACAAGTTAATATATGTAAGTAGACCTCCATAACTAACATATATGTGTGATACAAGCATTCTATGTCACCTTTAAGTTAAGGTCTTTCTTCTTTCTTTTAACACTTAATAAGAAAGAAAACTTTAAAAATCCAGCTTTTATGAACAGAAACTGAATCAACACTTAATAAGAAAGAAAACTTTAAAAATCCAGCTTTTATGAACAGAAACTGAATCACCTGCCTGTGACCATGTTTGTTTGAGTGTAACAGACAGGGCTTATTTACTTTGTCACCTTGGATTTAGACTTTTATAAGTTAAGTTAAGGGTCTTTCTTCATGAGGCGGCCATTTTGTACTCGTCATGAGTGTAAAATTAATTAAAAATCAGAATTGCTAAGTTTAAAATGTAGTTACAGTCTTGCTTTACAGCGGCGGCCATTTTGTGTCGCCAGGTTTTTCCTTGTGATCGAACAGTTAAACAAAGTTTTAAGTTTTGAAGCAGTAAATAATGGTCTGTGAAGGCCACCGTAGTTCTCCGGTTACACTCTGCAGTCTCACCAGCAGATGTCACTCTTTCCCACTCAATAAACATTTTATAAGTAAAACCTGTGACTGATCTTTTATGATTAAAACACACTCAGATGCCTGTTTTAGTCTGAGATGATCTAACACAGTGGTTCCCAAACAGTGGGTCGGAGTCCACAGATGGATCGCAGGAGGTTGTTCTTGGGTCTTTTCCCAACGTTTAACCTCAGATTTATGTGTATGTGTTTTAAATAGTGTACATTAAATTAAGTTTTAATGAATTTACTAAATATTTGGGAAATTATTTGTTTACTAAATAATAATTATACTAGATTTTGCAGATTAATAATTTAGTAATTACATTCTGCACAGGTTTGCTCTTGTGATCATTTTTTTATTATAATTTGGGTCACAATGGTTTTAAAAGTGGGTCTCACACACACACACACACACACACCAAAATGTATGTACAAACACAATCAGAGCTGATGTCGAGCATCACATGGAACAAGTCTTTAGCCAGAAAGTTACACAATCTGGTCACATGTGGTTTTGTTTAGGAGAAACAAAGTAACTGTAGGTTATTTTTCCACTGACACAAACGCAGACGATCAACAAAAACAACAAAAATAACACAAACACATGAACCTGGAACTGTTCACGGAACTGAGTTTGTCTCTGTTTATAATAAATCATGACTAACTTGACTCCGCCCACGTTGAGGAGGGGCTATGAAGTCATGGAAAACAACGCGACTGAGGAAAAGAGATACTAGTGAGAGGAGGAGGAACATGTGTAACGCTTTAAGACCTAAGACATGTCGCCTACCGCAGCTTTAATCACCTTCTGATTAATGTCACAGAAAACACCGCAGTGACGAGTGTCAGCGTCTGAACCAGGAAACGCCGATGCGGCGTTCAGTCACCCATTCACCCTTCCACAGTCATCCATTCACAGTCACCCACTCAGTCGTTCATTCACAATCACCCGTTCACAGTCACTCATTCACAGTAATCCACTCACAGTCATTCATTCAGTCATCTTTTCAAAGTCATCCATTCACAATTGCCCATTCAGTCATCCACTCACAGTCATCCTTTCACAGAGAGAGAGAGAGAGAGAGAGAGAGCGAGAGAGAGAGGGGGAGAGAGAGAGAAGCTCAGTGGACGTTTCTAGAAGGAAACTTTGAGGAAGATCTGAGGAGGAAGAGAAGAAGAAGAGAGAAGAAGGCAGAGAGTCAAATCACACAGGGATCAAACAGGCAGCAGGCCAGAATACAGGAAGTGAAGGACATGACACACACACACACAGAGAATCTGGTTTCCATCACCTCAGAGGACGTTACATTGAAACTTACTTAGTCTAACTTTAGCCACAACTACGACTAATTATTTTGTCCACATTATGGAAGACATGTCTCCATAATGTGACAGGGTAAACAGAAGTAGGTCCCGACAACATGAGGAATACTGGAAACACACACACAGGTTTGTGCAGCTATTCTTCTCAGGACTCTGCACTGACGTCCATTCATTTAAACAGACGACACAAAGCCTTAACCAACAATTCTAATCTTAACCAGTTCCTCAGAAATGAGCTTCTGCCTCATTAGGACCAGGTTTTGGTCTCCATGAGGGCGACTGGTCCTGACAAGGTCAGTGTTTATGACAGAAAAAAAGAACACACACACACAGTGTAACTGTAACCATCACTTTCAAACTAAATATAAAGATATGAAAACAAAAAAGGCAGAAGTTTGTTTTCACGCACACACGACTCAGCACTCCGAGGTCGTCTCAAACCATAAATGACGACAAAACAAAAAAAACCAAACATCATAATTTTTTCTGTTTGTCGTCTAAAAATAAAGATGTGGGTGAATTTATTTCAAAATAAAAGTCTTATTAAAACTGATTGAACAGATTCAATCAACTAACGTTTTGGTGATAAATCTTTGACAGAAATAATCTCTGAAGACATTTTTTCTTAGCTTATGTTATTAGCATTAAGCTAACAGTGTGTGTGTGTGTGTGTGTGTGTATTCATGCTAATTTAGCTTCCAAAGCTAACAAATATTTTTACCGTCGGACAACTGTACGATCATTTGACATATTAAATGTCAAGGTCATGAAAAACAGACAGCGCAAACTGAAGGGTCAAAGGTCACACAGTCTAAACTCTGGATCGTATATTTGTTCACAGTTAGAGATAAGATGACGACGACAGTGAAGAGAACAGCTGCTCAGCCAGCAGGTTAATGAACGAACGAGCGCGCGCGCACACACACACACACACACACACACACACACACACACACTGAATGGGATGCAGCGTTAGCATGAATAAACCAGTTTAACAGAGTTACTGTGGTTGTTGATACACGACAGGGTGTGTCTGTGTGTGTATATGTGTGTGTGTGCGAGAGAGTGACATCAGTTGTTTGTCTGTAAATGTGCCAACATTAATTTAAAACTCAGTTTTTCTTTTGGGCATATTTTAGCTAACTTTTAATCATCTTTTGCTAACATACAACCATCTTTTAGCTAACATTTGGGCATCCTTTGCTAGATATTTTAGCTAACTTTTAATCATCTTTTGGCTAACATATAGCCATCTTTTGAGACTCAGGCTTCATTTCAGTCTTCACTGTCTGACAAGTCTTCATATGTCCACGGCTCCATTAACTTTGAGGACAAACACAGTCCTTTGTCCCTCACAGAGGACATTTGTCGGTCTGCTTGTGTGTGCAGTTTTCGTGGACACTGCAGTTCCTTTCGTCCAAGGAAAAACTGTAAAGTCTTCAGCATTTAACCACGACAACAAACACAAATGACAAGTCACCTCTGCTGATTGTTGCTGCTTTATAACGTCCTGCAATCAGTAGTGAGTGTGTGTCTGTGTGTGTGTGTGTGTGTGTGTGTGTGTGTGTCCATGATTACCATCCCTGCGTGAACTCATTGATCACATGACACAGACAACAAGTGGTGCATTCATGATCGGCTCTAGACTGAAGACAGAACAAACACTAATTAATAACTCGTAATAAAAAAGGTAAAAACAACACACACACACACACACACACACACACACACACACACACAGATGTGTGGGAAAAGTTAAACTGCACCAAAATGATGGAGAGAAAATGGTGTGGAAAAGAAACAGTGGAGGAGAGGACGGAGGTTTTGGTGGTTTCCTGTGGTGAGGACAAGAGGTTAAACTGCAGCCATGAGAACACACACACACACACACACACACACACACACACACACACACACAGTTATAAATGTTTTACGCTGCCTCGTGTGGACACTCAGAGACAAACTCAGAAGTGTTAAGTGTGTGTGTCACAGAGTTCCAGTGAAGTCAGAAACACAAACACACACCAGTCACTGTTCTCAGAGCAGCCATCTTAGAGTCCCAGGTCAGGGTTTGGTGAGGTTTTTTCTCCAAGTTTTCAGAGTTGGAAATTCCGAGTTGCGACTACAAAATGGAACGCATTAATAATGCATTCACACCTAACCCTGAATGACCCGGGGTCACTGAGTGTCTCACTGGGTCACAAAAAGACAGTGAAATAATAAGATTTATTGATAAATATGATATTTCAGTATCTAAAGTTAGACAATCATGACACGCCTGCAAAATGTCCTCATAAGGACATGAATACACAAACAGAGTGTGAATGTGTCACCAGGTATTTGTGCAATTCACACTCACTTTATGTCACACACACACACACTTCAACACGTGTCGGTGACATGTCACAGCAGTGAGTGTGATAAAACACACACACACACTCACACACACACACAGTCTGTCCACCATGAGTTCAGAAAACAGAACAGCTTTTTATTTTTAAATTCAGTTTCTTTTTTAATTCGTCGTCACGACTGAATCATCATGTGAAATGTGTCATGTGACGTCGTCGTTGCCACGAGTGACAGACAAACGTTTGTCCCGGATCAGTTTCACTTTCTTCTGCCGTCGCCAGGAAACGAGCGAAGAACGAGAGGAAAACAGTGAAAATAAAGATGCAACGATGACGCTAACATGTTTAAATCATGTTAAATATTATCCTGTGATCATGAAAGTCGTTAAGATTTGTTCAAAAAATGATTATTTAAGATCATTATGCAGCTTTTTGGGATTATTGTTCTCTTCTATGCAGACGACAAACTTCTGTTTTTAGACATTCACAGAAATGGCTTATTTATTCTCCGTCTGTAGTAATACTGTAGTATTAGTCGTAATGTGGTAGTACTGTAGTAGCACTAATGTAGTACTACTACTGTAGTCGTACGGTGGTTGCACTGTAATACTATAGTACAACTGTAGTTTTACTGAGGTGGTACTGTAATAGTACTACTGTAGTCGTACTGTGGTAGTACTGTAATACTGTAGTACTACTGTAGTCGTACTGAGGTAGTAATGTAGTAATACTGTAGTAGTTCTACTGTAGTCGTACTGTGGTAGTACTGTAATACTGTAGTAGTGCTGTAGTAATATTGTAGTAGTACTACTGTAGTCGTACTGTGGTAGTACTGTAATACTGTAGTAATACTAGTATAAACTAGTACAAATTTCAGCTCAATATTCATAGAAAATCAGTTTTAAAAGACTTTTGTTAATATTTTGCATTTTTATCTTGTAATAAAAATAGAAGAATTTTGAAAATGGATTAAAAAAGTGAGATATTTAATATTCAGCTCGACTCCTGTCACAAGAAGACATTTGAGGTCAAAGACTCTGACTTGAAAACTCCCAGCAGAGCGAGCCGAGCTTTAAAAGCGTTTCCCACGAGACGAATGAAAAACATGTGCAGTTCAACAGTTCAGCGCCTCCTTAAATTCAATTTCAAACAATCGCTCGGAGCCACGGACGCCGCACAACCACAGAGAAACGTCACAGAAATAAACCAAACTTTGTGATAAAGGCAGAAAAACACCACAAAATGAATGCAGAAACGACGTCGGAGTGAAACGTGAGAGCTGCAGAGCAACAGGAAGTGAATTATGGAAGAAAAACACACACCACAAAATAAATCCTATGATTCCTCGACAGTTGACGTCCAGGGATTTTGCCCGGAAACACAAAATGGCCGCCATTTTTTATCCGGACTGAGACTAATTAAGTTTAAAGATTCAGTACCAGTTTATTAGGGACACTGAGATGGTTCAACCATGTCAGTTTTTGACATGAAAAGATGGAAATGACAGTTACCAATTATGTGAAGCCTCCACTGACACAAATAACTCTTTAAAAAGTACAGAATGATATCAAAAACATGGATTGTTCTTCTATTATTAACTACACTTTTATTTTACCAGAGTTTCCAAACTCATTAGTGGTGATATTATAAATATTCAGCCTTTAAAAAGAAAATGTGGTTTTTTTTTGCATCTTAAAAACTGTGCATGGATAATTTAAACCTGTAATATGTGATTAAAATGAAGGGAAATATGTAATAACTTTGTGAATAGTCTCCCATACTAATTTTTTTATTCCTATTATGTTTATTTTATTGTTATTTACCTCATACATTACAAAACCTCCCGCACCAAACCCCACAGAGAAAACCAGTGATTTTAACATCACAGCACACAGGAGTTGTTGATCCACTGCTGCCTCCATCACTAACTTCAAATGTCTTCATTTGTGTGTTCGGCTTTTAAAATCCTTCATTTGGATTTACGTCAGTGACACAAAGTCACCACACGAGGCAGCAGAGGACCAGCAGCTCCTGTGTCCCCGCCAGCTAAAATCACTGGTTTTCTCTATGAGGTTTGGTGTGGGAGAGTGAGTGGTTTACAAACTTCAGTTTCCTGTTGGAAAAGTCCGTCTCACAGTGAGACAAAGACGTGAACATGTGATGTAGACGTCGTAGACTTAATCTGGTGGAGATCTGATCTGATCATCTTAGCTTGAGTTAAGTGTCTAAAACCTCTTCCCTAAAGCTTGAACTCTGTAACCGACACATACTGTGTTTAAGTTCCTCATTAAACTTTAGTCAAATAAACCAGATCAGGTTTTATCAATGTTTATACTATATAATAATGTACAGTATGTTGTAGAATACAACTATAGCCACATATTCAGAAAATCTGAGCTGTGCTGGAAAAATAACAGACTTTACTTTTTAAAATGAAAGTGAAGTGTGTCGCTAACTTCACCGTTATCTGCCGCACCTCTCTGAACAAACACACACGCCTATAAAACCACTCTGCTGCTTCAGGAGGTCAGCGAGGCCTTCATAACGAATATATCTATATCTATATAGATATATATATACACATATACATATATATAGATATAGATATATATCTATATCTATATATACATATACACATACATATATATTCACATTTGAGAAGCTGAAAAATGACAGAAACTGGTTTAATTTAATTTGTATATGATATTGCAGTAAATGAGTGTCTGTTTGCTCGTCATAGTTTAGTTTAAGGATTTAGGTCACGATAGTTTGACTCTTTTAAAAAGCGTCTCAAATTGTTTTGTTGATGAAACAATTTGTTTCCTAGTAATCACACTTTCTACACACACACACACACACACACACACACACTCTCTCTGATGTGTCTCTGATGAATAAAGCAGTAGGAGGAGATGATGTCAATTATCAGACCTGTGGTTTTCTCTCGTGGTTAATTCATGTTCACGTCTTCTGTTGTTCTGAAGATGCAACACTCTCCTCTCCTGCCTGTCTCCTCTCCCCTCTCCTGCCTGTCTCCTCTCCCCTCTCCTGCCTCCTCTCCTGCCTCCTCTCCTCTCCTCTTCGCTCGAGGTGAATAAAAGGCCTCGGTGAGAAGAATAGAAAACATGAAAAGAGAAAAGACAAAAAGCCGGAGGTGGGAGGAGACGAGGAGATGAGGAGACGAGGAGAGGACGTCAGTGTCGCTCAGTCTAATGATTCTTTCTTTATTCAAACTTAATTTCATACAAAAGCCTTTAATCACTCGCCTTTGTGTCACTCTTTTATCACACGGAGAACCAACGTTCATTTCACTCAGAGATGAAGCTCGTCATCAAACTTACACAACACTTTTCTTCTTCAGCTTCTTAAATGTGAATATTTTCTACTTTCTGTCATTTTTCAGCTTCTTAAATGTGAATATTTTCTACTTTCTGTCATTTTTCAGCTTCTTAAATGTGAATATTTTCTACTTTCTGTCATTTTTCAGCTTCTTAAATGTGAATATTTTCTACTTTCTGTCATTTTCAGCTTCTTAAACGTGAATACTTTCTGTCATTTTCAGCTTCTAAATGTGAATATTTTCTACTTTCTGTCATTTTTCAGCTTCTAAATGTGAATATTTTCTTTCTTTCATTTTCAGCTTCTTAAATGTGAATATTTTTACTTTTGTCATTTTTCAGCTTCTTAAATGTGAATATTTTCTACTTTCTGTCATTTTCAGCTTCTTGTGAATATTTTCTACTTTCTGTCATTTTTCAGCTTCTTAAATGTGAATATTTTCTACTTTCTGTCATTTTTCAGCTTCAAATGTGAATATTTTCTACTTTCTGTCATTTTTCAGCTTCTTAAATGTGAATATTTTCTAATTTGTCATTTTTCAGCTTCTTGAATGTGAATATTTTCTACTTTCTGTCATTTTTCAGCTTCTTAAATGTGAATATTTTCTACTTTCTGTCACATTTGTTAAATGAATAAAAAACTTCTGTCAGTTAAAACTTGAATTAAAAGGTGGTGAAAATTCTGCAGAGACCCAAAAAACGTCTCCCATGACCCATCTGTGGCTCCCGACCCAGTGTTTGGGAACCACTCTGTTATTTACATTATTTAGTATCCAACATTGTGTTCGTCACACAAACCAAACTGAGCAAAGAAATCAGAAAATATTCACATTTAAGAAGCTGAAAAATGACAGAAACTGGTTCTAATGGTAATAAAGTCGGTCATAGATAAATTTATAATTGCATTTCTTCAAGTTTCCTCTAAAACCGTCAAACATGAAGAGTGATGACGTCCTGATAACACGTTTCATTTCCAGGATCAGAATCTGCAATCATTATCATTCTGTCTGATTTTCTTCAGCTCTGATCTTTTTCTGGAGTGATGGATTTTAATAAAATCACTTTCAGAAAACCAAAAACTAAACGCCGCTCTTTCCATGTTTTTAAAAACATGTTCTTTATTGTCTTTTCTCTTTATCGCATGTTTACCAAACACATGATGCTGTATTTTATGTCTCTGGTTTACATTTTTAACACGCCGTAAACATGAACTCTGACCAAGTGGTCATGTGACAAATACTGAGAGAAATCTATAGTTCGACAAACACGTCCTGACATGTATGCGGTTTCATTTCCCAAAAACAGAAAAATCTGCTGCTGAAAAAGTGTGAGAATCTCTGTGCGACTCAGCGTCCGTGCTCCGGCTGCCATTGACCCCTGCCTCTCTGACCTCTGACCCCTGCGACGAGTGGCCTCTTCCTGTGTTAAATCACTGCGGCGTGGAGGGGAAAGGACAACAAACTTTCTCAGAGCGTTTTCCTCCCCTCTTTCCTCTCTCTCTCCTTCTTTCTCTCGCTGCTTCTGCCAAGTTATGACGTGACACTTCTGTTATTTCTGCTCTAAACTGTAGCGACGACAAAAGGGTTTGGAATTTGCTATAAAAAGAGGAAATAAACACAATTTGTGGGACTTTGTGAACTCTGAAGGAGTCGATAAGAGTTCTGAGATTAAAACAAGTGAACAAATAAACTCAAACTAAATCCACTCTGCGAGACGAGTGTGTGACTGCGAGCAGACGGATGGACAGTCGAGGCGACACCATGTCCATCTGCTGGAGACACTTTTATCTCCAACATGATGTTTTCAATTTCACAGCCTGTGATCACAGATGAGAAGAAGTGGAGCAGCCGCAGGTTCAGGCTGTCGCTCACAGACGTCGTCTCTCAGTCGCTCTCAGCAGCGACGGTGACGACATTTAGTGCTTTTAAAAACGCCAGAATCATTAGAAACAAACTAAATTCATCCCTGCAAATCAAAGGCACGGCAGGGAAGGTTTTTGTCGTACAGTTATTCATCAACAATCCTCATAATGAGCTTTTAACGTCACGTAAGTAAAGTAAAAACAGAGAACGTGATGCAAAAATCTGACCAATCACAGACAAGTTAACTCAGAGAGGGCGCCTCCCACTGGCTGTTCTGCGAAACGTACCCGTCCCTTTAAAAAGAGAAGGCGGATCCTTCTAACTACAGCTACGACGTGAAAAACGAGAAAATCTTTGGTTTAAGGACAAATGAGATGTTTTTGAGGGTAAGGAAACGACAGACGTGAATCTTTAACCACTTTCTGTCATTAAATTAACCAAACAACTTATTAACAGAGAAAATGATAGACAGATTAATCAATAACTCTTTCTTATTATCTTTAGTAACAACTTCCTAAACTACAAAGAAACTTGAAAAAAGGACAGTAGGTTAAAAAAAAGTATGGGGCCCTTAATGAAACCTTGAGGAACACCAGAATTTAATTAGTCAAAATTCTCTGTTAAGAAGAAGAAATTAGAATGAACTATGTAATAGAAGAGTTTTTGTTTTAAATTAAAACACTTTCTGATTTTCAACTTTTTTTAAATTAAGTTTGTAAAAAAGAAACTAAACAAGAAACTAGAGGACAACAGTGTTTGATGTTTACGAAATAAGACCACCATTAATAGAAAAAATAATACATCAATTAATGAGTAATGAAAATAATTGACATTTGCCACTTTAGCATCTTGATCAAAAATAAAGTTAGTTAAAAGCATGGAGACAAAAATGGAGCCTTGAGGAACACCACAAAGCATCTGCATGCACCTGCATCCTGTTCCAAACAAATCTGTTAAATAAACAGTCAATAATGCGTAGATTTTTTCCCACGGATTTCTTCTTAAACTTTCTAATATGACAAATTTTAAAAAGTGACTGTGGATCAGTTTCACAGTCACAGAGTTACTCAACCACTCGTCTACATTCCACTCAAACTGGTTTCTGATCGTCTCACTAACTAACTCACATTCTTCTGAGGT
Source organism: Solea senegalensis (assembly GCF_019176455.1). Taxonomy (NCBI): domain Eukaryota; kingdom Metazoa; phylum Chordata; class Actinopteri; order Pleuronectiformes; family Soleidae; genus Solea; species Solea senegalensis. The sequence goes on from NC_058023.1 coordinate 33,183,023, forward strand.
TTAACACAATAAACTTTACTGCTTTAACATGTTTCTGTTTGTTTTGGTTTTTTCTATATTATAAAACTGAATAAAAAATATCATCTTTTGTCTTCGCGCTTCAACAAAAATCCTTTTTCCTCAGAGAATATTAGTGTTTAAATCCGTGTCAGACAATAATGTGACACCGAGCGTTTTGTCCCTGAGGCTGTTCAACATAAACTCTACACACACACACACACACAGAAAAAACACATTAATAAAAGGATTTATTAAAGCGTTTCAAAACTTCAAAACAACCGTAAGCTGAAAAACTGTTTAGAGCGACTGTTTATTAAGAGACGACAATTCAGCGTCAAACGTCCAAAAATCACAGAAAAATACTCACATTTCCAGCTAAATTAAAGGGTTTTACAGTGTCCACAGAACTTCACGGGTCAGCTAACGGAAGCCTTCACTAAATAGTTAGCTAGCTAGTTAGTTAGTTAGCTAGCTAGTAAGTTTGATAACTAGCGAGATAAGTTTGGAAATGCTTTCCATATTCACACATGTCAGATGGTGCTAAGTTCGACAACTAACCAGCTGCTTTACCCAAGTAGCAGGCTAAATTTCATAACTAAACACACTAAGTATTATAGCTATCAAGCCAGACTCCCCTAACTAGGCAGCTCATTTTCCTAACCAGGAAGCTAGTTTCACCAACTAGCCAGCCATGTTCACCCACTAGTGAGCTAAGTTTGGAAACACTTTCCAGTTTGAACAAAACTTCACAAGTCAGAGAGCTATGTTCATTAACTATTAAGCTAGGTTCCCAACTAGCTAGGTGTCTTCACTAACTAGTAGGTTTGGAAATGCTTTCCCAGTTTCTACATAACTTTGCATGTCAGATAGTGCTAGGTGCTTTACCTAAGTAGCAAGCTAAATTTCATAACTAGCACACTAAGTTTGATAGCTATCAAGCTAGGTTCCCTCTAACTAGCCAGCTAGGTTCACCCACTAGTGAGCTAAGTTGGTTCATTTGATAAACACATGACATGGTGTTACAGATGTACGTGTTGTGTGTATGACTTATTACCGGTATACATATATCTATTATGTATTACTAAAAAGAACTAACTTTAAGTAAAAACGGGTACAAATAAAACGTCCACTGTGATGCAATTCCAAACAGAGACAGAGATATTCATGCTCTTGTATTCATCTTCAAATATAACATTATTGTTTATTTTAAAGTATGTTCCAGTTACATCGCAATTTCCCGAACTGGACCAAGTTCTGTGTTCTGGACAGAGCAAGAAGTCAAAAAATAAACATATACAGTTTGAACCTGGAGTAGCTGAAACGCATCAAACTGTAACTACACACACTACTACCCCACAGCATGTGTACTTTTGTTTCCTTCCTTTTTTATACACACACAAAACAAACGCCAAACATCGACAGCAATTACTGCAAAAAAAGTCCAAACTCTCCACCTGTGACAGCGGTGATAAAACACGGCGGGATGAGGAGCGGCGGCCTTGGGAAACGCGCGGCTCCAGTTCCATTAGCCGTAACGTCAGACAACCGGAGTGTAAACAGAGCGGCGCGGCTGTGGCTGTAATAGTTTTACAGCTTCACAGAGTGGAGGCTATTCTAATCCATTAACTGACAACATGGGCAATTACCTCCCCATCGTGTACAGCAATGCGTGGAAGCAGATGGCCAACAACGGCGTTTCTAGAGATTCATCGCTGCACACGTGAGACGTCAAAGACCTTTGGAGCCAAATCTATGAGTCAGTCGTACAGAGACTGTATGTTGTAACAGTTTAATCTTCTGATCAATATGAGGGGTAAAAACATCTGCTCCAACCGCACGACACCAAACAAACACACGATATAAGAGAGGACATATTTAACTGATGTGGAGTTACATTCCCTCACAGCTCAGGGCTTTGGAATTCTTCTACTACAGCCCATTATCTTCAGTGGGAACCAGTCGCTGCCTAATGAGGAGAATCAATAAAAAGATAATGGATTTTGAACAGCTGTTGAAAATGGGAGTGCGAGAAGTTAACACTCAAGTCTGGTCTGGAATACATTAATGAAGCCAGTGTCAGTCACTCAACGGGATCAGCCCACTCACTGAGACTCCAGATGTTCCACACACTATTGATTAGTCTCAACACATTCCCCTCCCCTGTCACAAACCACCGCCCCAAACTCGCCTTGGAAAACCCTGGAATTTACATTTCACCTTCGTCCACGAGCACAGACAAACACCACAGCACGGATTTAAACCCGTGTCACAGATCAACACAGTCCAGCCTTCAATTCGGCTTTAAACACACACACACACAGCAACACAGCTGTGTATTAGAACAGCAGCTTGTTGTTTCACTTCGGGAGCGTAGTCAATGTAGTAAAACACAATCACACATTAGGTTTCACCGCGCACGCGCCCTTTAACAACGGACAATAAATCCTTAAATTCGCGACTTCAGCAGCGGAGTTTGGCGGAGGTTCTCTAAAATAAAACATTGGATGGTTCATTTCTCCAAACAGCTCTACTTTAGGAGTCGAATGTCCTCCGTGTACAACAGCGGCGGTTGTGTTACACGATGCCTTTCTCTGTAATCCATAAATGCTTAAATTGGCAGTTTTATGGAGGGATTTAAGCGCAACGTTCTCCAAACACAGGAGGGAACTTCTTTACGCGACGGCCGGTCGTTCGGCATCATTTTCTTAAGTTGTTCCCAAAAACGTGCCATTTATGGAACAGCTCACATGCCGAATAACAGACAACTACACCTTTTATGTAAAACATCACTCACTCGGTGACACTGTGCGTTTGCCTTTAAACAGTGATCGATACATTGTTAAATTCGCGTGTATAGTGAGTGGAGTTTGGCCTGACGTTCCTAGAAACACTGGAGCGGGCGTTTGTTTACTTAATGATTAAACTCGTTATCCAAATAACGCTATGGTTGGGGGTTGATTTCCATGCCGAATATAAAGTACTAACACGCCCCGTGTGAGCCATGAAAAACGGTGTAACACGGTGCACGCGCCTTCTCGCAACGATCAATCTATCCCAAACTTGGAGGTTTTGTCCGCGGAGTTCGGTGTGACGTTCTATAATCTTGGGAGAGGGAATGGCTCATTTTGGTTTACATCACACGGCAGCCAGCAATTTAGCTTAAATCAATGTTTAAAGTCGTTCTGTTAATTACGCCCTACTTAAGGTGATACTTTATGCGCCGATTATCACTGGGCAACATGTCCTTTACAAATCAACACATATTTAGTTAAATAGCGCGTGTGCATTCTAACAGTGGTGAATAAATCCTTAAATTCGCGGTTTCATACGCGGACTTTGGCGTGGCGTTCCCGAAATCTGCCATCGGACTCGCTGTTCTCCAACTTACGTTCTACTTATGATGATTATGTACATGCCGAATATTAAATAAGCACACATTATGTATGAAACATCACGAATTGTGTCATAGGGTGCGTGTAAGTTTGCACAGTACTCGATCTATTCTTGAATTCGACGTTTTGCGAGTGGTGTTTGGTGTGACGTTCAACGAGAGAGGACAAACTTTCTTCGTTTGATAAGAAATCACGTGTGGCCTTCGTGAATCTTTTTAATCAGCAATAATTTGTTATTGTTGTTGTTGTTGTGGGGAACTTTAGGAGAAGGAGTGAAGCATTATGGGTAAAAACCCACAAGAAAAACATAGCAGCATAAACAGCCAAACATTCCTGCCAGCGGTGGAAGAAGAAGAAAAAAAAAAGTAGCGACATTGTCGCCTCTTACCTTTGAATGTTTCCCTGTGGATGCAGCGTTTGTTTCCCTGTGATTATTCCAAGTAAAACTCGTCCACTTTGGGGAAAAGAAGAAGAAAAGTTCCCACAGTTACATCCTGGTGCGAAGAAGCAGAATAAGAAGCAGGAGAAGCAGAATAAGAAGCAGGAGAAGCTGCTCAGCTGGAACTTTTCACCGCAAACTCAAAATTCCCACGAATCACAAAAGTCGACAAGCGGCTTTTCTGCGTGTTCTTTTCCTCTCCACGCCCAGGAAACAGGCTCAGGTGGAACACACACACAAACACACACACTCTCTCACATTAACACGCGCGCACACTCTCACACGGCTTTATGCAGCAGCAGCAGCAGCGCGTGTGTGTGTGTGTGTGTGTGTGTGTAAGAGTGAGTGAGTGAGTGATCTGCGCTGTGATCGCGACAGAAGTGAGAGAGTGAGGAGGTGCGTTTTTCCTCCTCCTCCTCACCCAAGTTTATCACACTAACACCGGATGTAGCTCACACTTTGTTTCATAATAAAAGCAGGAAAACGACAAGCGAACGTTTAAAAAGTAATAAAACGTCTTAATATCGTTCAATATTAAGATTGTGTGATTGAAAAAGTCACAATATTATGAGGAAAAAAGTCATATTATGAGAGTCTATCGTTATTTCAGTAAATTCACATTTCAAATCTGTGTTTTTTCTTCTGCTCTCTAATGCTAAAATCTAATTTAAGATAATCCCATATGAAGACGTGAACTAAAAATTCAAGGTAATCAATAATAAAAATGCTTTTTCTCGTCTTTGAATGTACAATACAATATGATTAACGACTATTAACTTTAGACAAACTTGAACAGAATGTCATTTACAGGATATAGCTTCATATTTACAACGTAAATATAACTTAATGTATGTCACATACAAAGTATGACGTCATAAAATGTAGCTTAATGTAAAGTTTAAGTTGCAATATTTACATTATTCTGTGCTACATTAACTGACTTTTGTTAGATAATGTCACAATAGATTAATATATAATTACCACAATAAAAATAATACTTAAGTGACATAATCTTACTTTACATTACTTAACATTTAGATTTTAACGCTATGTTACGTTAATTACATGTGTTTATTTTACATTATACGTTGTTTTTGCACCGTTATGTTGAACATTAAATTTAGCTGTTTCAATTCCATTCAAAGCTAAAATGTAAATAAAACAGATTTTATTCTCGTTGCTCACTTCCTGGTTCTGTTGATTTTCTTCTATTTTAAACAGTTTCTGATCTTGAATTTGTTTTGAAATGTTTGAATGAACTTTGAGGTCCATGAACACAAATGTGAAAGGTACTTTTATTTTGAAAAGCGTGTGAGAGGAAGCGTCTGCTTCCTTGTTTGTGTTTGACATTGAAAGCTGAAACTCGGACTCAAAGGATTACATTAAAGGCTATTAAAGAAAAAGCCAGTAGGTCTTTAAAGAAATGAAAAAAATAACACATTTAACGACTGAGTGGTTTTTTTTCCACAAAAATGTTCCTTTAACTGAGAAACAAAAAAAAAAATGCTGATGCCTCTGCCCTAATCCAGACTTTATTAAAAAGGATTAATTTAAACAGAAAATAATCCATTTATACTCCCTGCAGACTGGGATTAGATTCATGTTTTTTTCGTGTTGCAGATGTTTGAGGTGATTTTTCACGCTGTCACACTCAGTTAAGTGAAAGTGGAACTGGCCTCCGACGTTAATTCAAGCGCTCGGCGCCGAACAATGGACACTTTGTTTGTGGAGAATTTTTAGTCTGAGAAATAATCCCAGACTCTGAGCTGAAGCTTTTGTTTCATAATTCTGTTCAATGTTACAGCGATGCTGCAGCTGCAACTGTGTGTGTGTGTGTGTTCTGAGGAGGTGGGTGTGTAGAGAGAGGTCAAAGGTCAAGAGCAGGGAATGGAGTAGGAAACTTTGATAGAAACACAGAGAAACTTTATTTGTTTTGTTTCTGTCAACACTGAAAAAAGAGCAAATATTCAGAGTCGTGAACTTTTCGCGACTTTTATTCCGATAAACAGGAAGTAGTTTGTCTTCTCCGCAGCTGTTATTTTTTAAACAGAAAATAGACGAGGTAACGATAAGATTTGACACCGTGGCAAATATAATGTATATAAACAGTTACACTTGTTCTTCACGGGCACGTATCAAAGGCATGTTTTTGACATGCAGCATACCCACACAAAGCTCAGAAAAAACATTCTTCATGTGCCGTAATGTTGAAAAACAACATGTCTGCTCGATAATAGAGACTTCACAGATTTATACCATTTCTATCACTCGAAGACCAAAAGTCACGGATCCAGCCGCAAAATAAGAGCAAAACAACAACTCACTTTCAAGAAATACAACCGGAAATGTTGTCTTACCTTTGTTGTTGAGCTAAACGAGCTGTTTTCACCGCAACAAAACCAAACTAGACTTCCCAGCATGCTTTGAGGACTGGTCTGATTGGTCATTCCAGACGGACATTAGCTCGTTCTGATTGGAGAAGGGCGAATGTCCGTCAAACTACGTCATACGCATATATATATATATATATATATATATATATATATATATATATGTGTGCCAAACTAGAGTCGCCGAGGCATCTCTTCACTAAAACCTGTGTAATTTGACTCTGCTTCACTTCAGCACAGTTAACGTCCACATGTTGTTACATGACTTCCATGAGTTTTTAAGCTCCTAATGCACTTTTTTAAAGGTGATCCCCAAAATTTGGAATTTCAATTTAACAAAGTTTGGGTTTGGGGTTTTTTTCAGCCTACAGGAGGAAAATTCCAGAGGGGAGGAGCTTCTCAGGTTGCCATTAGAAAGAATGAGAGTTGACACACGCGTACATAAAGACAGAGGTTAAAGGTTAAACGAGAAATAATGTCAACTTTATTGTTTCACGTTCTGTCTTTCCTCGACAGAAAACCTCCGACGTCGTACAAGAGCGTTTACGTTGTGTTCTGGACCCTAAGAATCATGGGAGATGTAGTTAAATACACGCTGCGGGTGAATCCTGAGCTCACTGATGATTAAAACGTAACTTTAACTTTCATTAAAATCTGTGTGTGTGCGTGTGTGGGGACTCGTCTCAGAGTGTACGTGTGTGTGTGGGGACTCTTGTCTCAGTGGGGATAAAAAATGGACGTCCCAGAGGACACACACTCATAGTCAGCAGTTCTGCTCAGAAATACTGCGAGGAGTTAAAATGTGTGTGTGTGTGTGTGTGTGTGTGTGGTTCATGTATCTGTCCTGCTGATCAAACAGTGTTCTGGTGTCTTCAGGGTTGACTGCTTCACTAAGTGACCACTGGAATGTCCAGTGTGTGCGTGTGTGTGTCTCTGTCTGTCCGTCTCTCTCCTTGAATCAAAGCCTGACGTTGACCTCTGACCTTTAACTCCCTGTGTCTGGTCACCTCTCCACATGTGACTCGTCCACGGATCAAACGTTCTGGCTAACAAAAGCTAACAACAACAACAGCTAGGAACTACGAAAAGTTTTTACTCACAAAAACAGCAAAACAACATGTTGACAAATAAAAACTGTCCATTTGTTTACGACTGATGACACACGAGCAAGTGACAGTAAAAATCTTAGACTCCTATGTTGTATAAATATCATTCATTAACAACAAAATAACAAATACAGTGTCCGCGACGACGTATTCGACGTACATATAATAGAAAGCTGGTAAGAATCAGTAAATAAAACAAAGATCTAAACAGAAAACAAGATCAAGGTCTGAAAAATGGCTTTATATTTTAGTATAAAGTATAAAATATGACTCTCATGTTCACTCTACAATTCACTCATTCATCACATTTGAATTTCATGCAGCAGGTCATTATTCACACACACACACACGGCTTTATTTAAATTCTCCAGGTTTCTCCTTCTCTGAATGTCAAAGATTTTTTTTTATTAAACTAAAAATGATGCACAGAATAATGTTGACGTGATGTAAGTACAGACGTTTCGTTAAAAAGCATATTTTTAGCTTTAACTGTCACTTTTAGAGGAAAAAACAATACGTTTGAATTAGCCACTGTTGTTAGCTAGTTTAAATTAGCCACTTTTGTTAGCTAGTTTAAATTAGCCACTGTTGTTAGCTAGTTTAAATTAGCCACTGTTGTTAGCTAGTTTAAATTAGCCACTGTTGTGAGCTACTTTAAATTAGCCACTGATGTTAGCTATTTTGAATTAGCCACTGTGGTGAGCTAGTTTAAATTAGCCACTGTTGTTAGCTAGTTTGAATTAGCCACTGTTGTAAGCTAGTTTAAATTAGCCACTGCTGTTAGCTAGTTTGAATTAGCCACTGTTGTGAGCGAGTTTAAATTAGCCACTGTTGTTAGCTAGTGTGAATTAGCCACTGTTGTTAGCTAGTGTGAATTAGCCACTGTTGTAAGTTAGTTAGTTTGAATCAGCCACTGCTGTTAGCTGTTGGTACTGCTAAATGAAGTAACTGTGTAAGTTATCAAAGCTAAAACATGAACACAGTGTGAGATGGAATTAAATGAAACTTATTTCTAAACTTGTTCTTAGCTAAAAGTCCTTTTTTCTCTCCTTACATGTAATGAAAGTAGAGTTTTCACATGCTAATGAAGACTTAGCATCAAACAGTGACTTAAGCATGACAGAAGCAGACGAGACCATGTGAGAGTGAATATCAGGATCACTGTTGAATATGTTTGTACTTTAAAGACGGGACATTATCTCTCTGTGGTGAGTCACATATGAACTGTTGAATATTTCACATTTATATTCATGGATGTGGACACACACACACACACACAATTCTTTTTTTAAAATGTGTCTTTGGCACATTCTGACTGTCACAGCACGGAATCGGCCTTTATTGTTTCCTGGAAATGATTCAATTTAAATTCAGCTTCAGTCTCTAATGTAAACAGTTTGGTTTTTATAATGATGAGAATTTTTATTGGCTCAAAAACACAGAGAGTGATGGAAATGGAACAGAAACCCACCTTTAGATTGACAGCTGTGACTGTGTGTGTGTATGTGTGTGTGTGATGGAGATGTCACATGTGAATGATTTATGAGAATGTAAATGAGGTTGTTAAACTGTTGAAGGACAGCAAAGATGAAGGAAAACACGCACACGCGCACACACACACACACACACACACGCACACACACACACGCCTCGAGCAGAAATAGTCGGATGGATAAATACGATGTCGGTACGATGTTCACTGACCAGATCAACCATCTGATCAGGCTCCTACATACACTCTTATATATAAATGTATATACAGTGTATTCCTTTAAAACTGTAAAACTCACTCTGGCTCGTTTATCCACTCAGGCTGCCGTAGAATCATGGCGGGACAAGATGGCCGCCTACGTACAGCAAGACCCTGTGATGAAATAGACAGAAGAATTGTCACTCTGACAACAAACGCTCCCAAATGTTACAGAATGCACCTTTGAAGAAACTATTGTTGATGTTTGTTGGTGTTGTCCATACTCATGATTACCACCAGGGGGCAGTATAAGGATCAGGTATATTCAGTCAAAATAAGCAGCGTTGGTGTGGATCACGCCCCTTTTTTGTCAAGTTTTTATTCATTGACGAAAAAGTCGGTAAATTTTGTTTTTAAGTCATTGTCAAATCCACTTTATCATTGTTCATATTTTCATCAACGAAATGATCACTGCAGTCAACATCGACATCTTGAAACTGAAGCTTTTCCTGCCAACATGGCGGCGTAAACAAACTGAGTCATGTGACGACTGTAGAACAACAAGAGCTGAAACTAGTGATTAACTTGTCAGGAAAATGTTTACTGACGTTAAAAGTCAATTTCTTTTTCTTACCAATTTAAATACAAAAACACTGGAGTCGCCCCCTGGTGGACATTTAAGACAGCACCGGTTTCAGACACTTGTGTTGAACGAGAAGCTCGGTTTCCTGCAGATGAAGCAGGAAAATGAGACGCGCCACATCCTGACGTTCAGCTTTTTTCATGCGAGCAAAGAACAAATGGAGACGTTTTTAAGTCGACCTGCGTTAACGTGGAACGTGGTGTGAGTGAATTTCTCTGTGTTGCTGTGTAATAACATCCCCGGGGAACGTTTGCACTTCACTGAACCTCCACTGCGACGCTGCCCGGCTCATATTTAAGGTTAGATATTGAGCTCATACATCATCGGACCAGTTTACAGTCCATCGATCTCACTCACGGACTGAAATGGAAAGGAAGAAAAAAAGCGTCAGACACACGGAGGTGAATCAAGCCGGCGTTTCATAATCTGACTTTCAGCGTGTCCTGATGTAAATGAAACCTCCTCACACTTCACTTCTCTGTGTGTTAAAACTGCAAACATCACAAAACGCTGCTTTAACGTCTCATAGACGGTGAAAAGACGTGAAGAAATAATCTTATTTTTAGCGCAAACAGATAAAAACGTGTCACATTTCTTCCCATATTTATAGTTACAAACAAAGTCGATATTAAATGAAGTCGATTTTGCTGACGTTCCATTTTTCCACTTCACTCCAAAGTGAGTATTGATCGCAGAGAATCATAAACACACACACACACACACACACTGTGGTTCATCTTCAGTGCAATTATAGCAGGAACAAATGAAGTGGTTCTCCGCGTCTATTAAGGAACAAATAGAAAAACCTTCACATACGTCGATGGCAGACTTGTTAACATGACGCGTTCATCGGTAAAGACGCTCCTCATGCCACACGCTGACATCATGTGATCTGACAGAGAGGAAGATGAAGAGGCCTTCATCATATTAAAATTGGTCAAAAGGCAAAGACGTGGACGACCTCATGATGGCGCTACATGTCAACAACAGGTCCGTGTGCAGCGAAAATCGAAATATAAGAAAATGTAGAAAGTGCCTAAGTGTATTCTCTTAAATGTCCACCAGGGGGCGAATGTATACTATTTTTTTGTAGATTTTAAGTCTTTCATTTTTTTCATATGATCGTGTTTGAGAGTCAATTAGACTGGAAAAAGGGGTGGTTTGGGGGCGTGGCTACGGTGAGATTGACAGTCCTCACTCACTCAGTATGCTCCACCCACTTTAAAACGATAGTAGTAAATCAACAGCAAAACATAAGTTTTTGATTTGAGTTTTGATTCGACATACGTTCAACAACAACGAGATTTCCCTGAATAAAATGTACGTAGAGTATCTTTAAGGTGGCCTCAGCTCAGGGTCAAAGTTTGTTGCCTCTCACAGTAAAAGTCACATATTCATATTAAATATGTGCACATTGTGCAAAAACACTCTCAGCTCAGAAACTAAAGCACCAGCAGCTTCAAACATCATGATGTCGGTCCAAACCCTCCCTCCCTCCCGCTCGCTCGCTCGCTCGCTCGCTCATTAAAGAAGTCGCCAATTATTTCATCGCCCGAGTCGAGTCTCTGTTCTGTTCTGGGTGTTGTTGTTTTTTTTGACGTGGCCTTTATCGGCTTTAAAATATTCAGCTGTTCCTGTGACAGGAGGAGCTGAGGGACGACAACAAACACCGGCGCGCCTGTCATCCATCCTGTTAAATCAGAACAAATCGGCCTTTGTTCAGGAGGAGCCGGGCGAGGACCTTGACTCTGACTCTGAGGACGTTTCTCTTCTTCTTCTTCTTCATCTTCTTCTTCATCTTCTTCTTCTTCTTCTTCTGTGGTCGTATAATGAGATGTTTCAGGTGGAGGATTAACACGGAAACAAGGCTGGCAGAAACCGTGCGATTAAAGCAGCACACACACACACACACACACACAGACAGAGCAGTGTTGGTGGCAGTAATCAGAGAGCAGTGTGTTTTTCTCAGCACTGTAATTCATCAAAGTGACGGCTGCCAATGAGTGTGAGTCAGTGAGAGAGCAGCGGATAATCAATCATCAATCTACCTGCTCTCTGTCTGTCACACACACACCTCACCAGGTCCAAGCAAGGCACTAACACAGTCAGGGTCACAGGTTCACTTCCCTGATCTCTGTGAGTAAATAATGATGCTGCTCTGATTATTGGTTATTGTTTCTGACAGGAAACACTTGCGTGTCTTTAAAGGAATAACGACACACTTTGTTTTATGAAATAAAAGGGAAATAGTTTGTATCGAGTTTCGACGACAAAGCTCAAAGCTGCTTTACACGACGTGACATTACTTTCAATTTTCTATCATTCACTGTTTCACACTCATTCACACGCTGCCCATGGACACATTAGCATGTAAACTAGCGCTAATTAGCTAATTTTAACCCACTATAGAAAAAGAAATATTGAAAATATCGAGTCCAGTTTGAGAAAAGTAAGACATTCATGGCTAACGGCTATGCTAACACCCAAAATATGAATGTCTTAAAAATGACGCAGGAATTTGCATCAATCAGAAAGGAAGCAGAATAGAGAAGCAATTAGCACGTTTTACGCTCCCCCCTGAAGCTAATCAGATTATATTACTGAGTCATGTGACCCTGGAGTGAATGCTGACGTTTTTTCGTGTGTTTACATTTTCATTTTGAAAAACAAACTTTCAAACTCAAAGCGCTAATCATTCCAGCGCAAAGTATCATGGGACATGAGGGCCAAGATCAAGCAGCAGTGCTAGCATTACATCAGCATTGTGCTTGTTTTCACCAACAGAGGGGGCTAATCGGTAAAAAAACAACACTCTTGTGATTTAAAGGAAAATTCTGTAGAAATTGTAGCTTCCTGAGCTACACATATGCTAACGTGCGGCTAAAGTTAGGCTTAAGGTGAAGATTGTGACCGGAAGTAGCTACGTACATTTCCGGTACAGATCAGGAAGTGACAGATTTTAGCATTAGCAAGTGTCAAATTAATCCATGTCACTACTTAGTGCCTGAGGGCTGTCACTGAACGTAAAGGTCACTTTGGAATTGTATTTTATGTGATTAATTACAGTTCCCTTAGAGTCCAGCAGAGGGCGCACGTAAGGCGTGCTATGATCGTGATCAGGTTGACCTGAGGTTTGCCTTAACTCAAATATTAAAAGTAACATGATTATATTTTAGTTAAAAGCTGTCAGAGCTTCCCCCGTTGTCAGTATTGTATGTATGTTACTTGAATAAACTAACAATGATTGAAATTGTTAATAAAGTTATGAAAACTGTGATATTTGTGGTTTATTAGAGGAGTGATGGGGTGTTTTATTACGGTTCATTATAGATTCACTCAAACTTTATTTTACAGTTTCTTACAGTACAATGGTGACAAATGTGAAAATAAATGACCCTGAACGTGTTGACCTTTTCATTTCTTAGACAATAAAACTGAATATTTTATGAAAAATAGACATCAGAACTAGAAATGTCCCCAGCTTTTATCTCAGAATAACTAAAGCAAAGCGATCAGCGACAGTTGTCAGAAATCAGTTTATCACTAATATTGTTGACTGAAAAACATTTAATACTTCATAATCTCACATTAAATAAACTGCAGTTTTATGTTTTTTAATTGATTTCACACATATATAATTAAATATAGAGTAACTCTCATTATTCACACAAGGCATTTGAACTTGGAAAGATACTAATATATATTCATATATATATATACACACACACACACTGCATATAAATATATTCATGTACAGTATAAACAGCTTTGTGACTGTAACACTGAGGTTTAATGAATTTTGTATAAAAGTGAAACCATGAGTTTCCTTCGTCCTTGATGAAGATGGACCTGAACTAAACCACGAGAAAACACAACGTCCTGTTTTCTTTCCTCTTTTTTGTTCACTGCTGAAAGATGAGAAGCTCTCGCTCAGCAAATGTTTCCCACAGAAACCAATAACTTTGACTATTTTATTACACTGTGTGTGTGTGTGTGTGTGTGTGTGCTGCCTTTATCTGTGACCCGTCCTTAAAGTGTGGAGGATAAAAACAGCTGAGGCCATTAATCAAAAGCAAAGTGTTTGTTTTTAACGGACACGCTTAAGGCACGACAGAGTTGGTTTGTTTAAAACGGACATTTCTCATTTATCATAAATACTGAAGCATTTTTATTAAACTTCAACATGAACAAAACAACCCAAAAAATGTTAATGAAATGTAAAAATGGTGATTTATGAACGTGCAGCTGGAAATAAATCACGTCAAACTGTGTTGCAATTTCCTCAGAATTTTAAACGTCAGATATTCTGTGGATACATTTCACAAGCTATCAATAAACACGACTTTATCTTCTTAAATCTTAATGTATGCCATTAAACCTACAGGTACGTTTTTACTTTCAGAACCTCAGTCAGAACATCTTAAGATGTCAACTTGTTAGCTAGCTTGCCGCTAATGTCTATTTAACGAACGTAAACTCCCCAAAATCTAGCCTGGGAAACTATATTTAATCTTTTTGGTCTTCATTAATGTCCAGAATTAACGCTGTCATTTACAATTTCCTAGAAATACACCTCATGATATAGCATCTTTAGATTTGAAACATGCTAGCTAGCTTGACTAACCTCTAAGTAACCAGGTTAAAAAATCTGTCAATTGTTTACGTCCAGAATTGATGGTTTTTATCTCTGTTAGCTCGCTTGCTGCTTACGTCTAACTAACTAGGTTTAAAAACCGGTCAGGTAAAAACAACAGCTCAGCGCAAACTTATCTGGCCACTTTATTAGGTACACCTGTTTATCGTTAAAAACTGTGTTAGAGATAAATATGATTTATTGTCCCAAAACACGGCAGAAATCTTTGTTTAAAAGAGTTTGAAAAATATATACGTTTATATAATTCTCATCTAATTAATTAAAACATGTTGAAAGTACATTTTAACACTTTTCTATATGTTTGTTCTCTAATGTTTACGATAAAATAAATCCAGTGAGCAGCAGTTTCTACACAGCAGCTGTGTACTAATAAAGCGGTCATTATTGTCATTCCAGTTATTATAATCTACTTTATATTATGGGAACAGTATGCAGTCTGTGTTCAGATTCCATGTCATAAACTCCTGGGGTAGATCGCCCTCTTGTGTCCTTCACATGAAACAGGCAAAAGAATATTATATTCCTGTAAATATATTCAGCCTTTACACAGTCTGCACACTCATAGTGCATTAAAAACAAAAGTAATCAAATGATTCACTTTTTAGCACGTAAGGTAATTTGGGGAAACTCTGAAACTGGAAAAGAAGCTGAACAATCACAGAAACTGGATTGAATTATGAAATAAAAAAACACCAAACTGAAAGTAGTTAAAACAGTATGTATATGTTGTGCTTATTCTTTATTTTAATTCTTATTTTGACTTATTCATAACTTAGTTAACCCCTGGGGAAGAAATATAGTTTTTTTTTTAATAATTTGAATAATTTTAATACACAAAATCGTAACTGCACACTTCTTTTTGTTAATATTGAGATGAGTGATTAGGACTAAAAATCATTGTTTACTGTTAATATTGGGCTACATTTTTTTGCTGATGTACATATGAGCATGGACATGGGAAACAAAGCAGTGATGTCATTTGTTGACGGTCCCTAAATGATCATCAACACCAAACTAACTTCACTCTGCAGGTGAATCAAACCACAGATGATTTTTTTGTTTGTTTTATAAAAACCAACACTGCGAAGTCAAAGAAGAGTTAAGTAGAAATAAATAAATGAAGAAATAAATAAATAAATACACGCAGCAAATGTGTGTCTGTGTTAACACTGACACCTGGCGGCCGAGCGCGTCCACCAACTTCTCCACATATTAATACAACTCTTAATAAACTATGAATAAATAACGAGAAACGTTTCACACAAACATAAAACGGTCGTGGGACAAAACTCACCTTAATTCCAGATGTTTCTCTGATTTTCTCCATCACAATTCGTTAATTTCACTGAAAAATCACGAAATGTTTGTAGCTTCTTTAGCTACGATGCTACTACCCCTTGCGCCCGTTGAAAATTAAGATGGCGACCGGAAGTGACGTCGCTCTTTTATGGGTTTTTTTCTGCCATTAAAATTAAACGTTTAAATTAATGAATAAATCTTAAATAACAGAGAAAATAACCGTGGACACATTCGTCTTTTATTAAAATACTTTTTAATCAGCTTATTTAACCCAAACATTCCATATAACTGTACGTGAAATGCACATACATGAGTAATACTTTGTAGGACTGTTAGCCTGTTAGCTTAGCTTAAAAAAAAAACACCTATTACAATCACTTCAAGCTTTACGTTATCAATTATTTCAGTTCTGCTTCTGAAATATTGTTTTGTTTCTCTTCTGAAAATACATAATTAATACAAACATGAAAAGAAAACATCCCACAATCGACAAACACCAGAACCAGTTTCATTTAAAGTCAATCTTTGTGGAAATGAATATAATATTTATCATTTTAAAATAGAGTTGTTTATTTTATTACTCTTTGAAAGTTTGATAATTATATTAATTATATAATAATGATTATTATTATTACATACGTTCACTGCATGAACATTTCAAAAAGGCCAATACCTTTAATACTCACATACAAGATATTTTGGCAGTTATTTAAATATTTTGTGCTGATGATTGAACAGAAAATGTATTTTTCATCCAGACGTTAAAGTGACACAACGAACACTGATGATAAAAGTCAAAGTTACCCATTTAAACCATTATATAATACATTCAACACCATCTGTTACGTCATTAACACTGCTACTGTCTTTAATCGTCCTCATCTTCACTGAAACCCTCATGTGTTGTGACTGACTGCAGCGCCCCCGTGTGGTCATCAGTCGTGGGCTCTCTCACTGCTGTGGCTCCACACAGGTTTGCGTTTCTCGATGAAGGCTCTGATTCCCTCCTGTCCGTCTCTCAGGCTCAGGTTGTCCACCATGACGGCGGAGGCCGTGGCGTACGCCGCGTCCCGACCTTGAGCCATTTGTCTTTTTTTAAACAACGTAACAAAGAAACAAACACGTTTACGATAAACAGATTTTTTGACGTGAAAACGTTGTTGTTTTTTTAACCTCTGACCTTTGGAAAGTGGCTTTGCCCAGAGCGACGACGGGTCGACTCGCCGCGCACACACGCCGCGCGATGGCTAACGTCTCCGCCTCCAGCCGCTCCTCTGGCACCACCTTACTCACCAGACCGTGCAGCAAAGCATCATGGGCCGAGATGGGTGTTCCGGTGAACAGCATCTCCATGGCAACCTGGTGAAAACAGGACCATCACAAATAAACAAAAGCCTTGACTTAGTCACAGTTCTGACGCTCGTCAGCTCTGACCTTCCTCGGCACGGCTCTGCCGATGGCGACCGCCGGCGTCGAACAGAACAGGCCCACGTTGACCCCCGGCGTGGCAAAAGTGGAGTTCTCTGTCGCCACGGCGATGTCACAGCTGGCGACAAGCTGACAACCAGCCGCTGTGGCAACACCATTCACCATGGCAACCACCGGGACAGGGATGTCCTGGATCAGGGTCATGACCTGAGGCACAAGAGCAACAGAGTCACTGAGTCACTGAGTCACTGAATTATTGAATTATTGAATTATTGAGTTACTGAATTATTGAGTTACTGAATTATTGAGTTACTGAATTATTGAATTATTGAGTTACTGAATTATTGAGTTACTGAGTTACTGAATTATTGAGTTACTGAGTTATTGAATTATTGAGTTACTGAGTTACTGAGTTATTGAATTATTGAGTTACTGAGTTACTAAAACACGTTGTCACTGAGTTATTGAATTATTAAATTATTGAGTTACCAAGTCACCAAATTGAGTCACTGCGATACTTTGACTCTGAGTTACTGGGCTCTTTTCTCACAGAGTTGCTTTGAGTCAGTTAAATGAACTCAGTAACTCAGTTCTTTACCTGTTCATATGTAGTCTGGTTAGTTCCAGGATTAAAGTGGATTAACAACGATAAATAAATAAAGCAGACGTAGTTTCACCTGTGAACACATGTCAAACACTTTGGTGTGATGTCCTCGTCCCTGAGTCGACGTCAACTCCTTCAAGTCGTGTCCAGAGGAAAACACTGGACCTTTGGCTGACACACACACACATTTAGACTGATGTGTGTCTCTCTCACACACACACACACACACACTGAGACTGATGTGTCTCTCTGTCTCGCACACACACAGATGAAACACACAAACCTGAGATGATGATAACTCTGAGGTCGTCGCTGTCGACGTCAGTCACAATGTTTTCTCTCAGAGACTCCAGCATCGACAGAGACAGAGCGTTCCTCTTCTTTGGATTATTCAGGATTATCCTCCTGAAAACACACGCATCACTGTTTCCTGTTCTCAGTCACACATTTAAAGACTTTCTGTTGTAACTTTAGTGACAGGAAACTCTTCACAGCCGTGTTAGAAGAATAAAATCAGAATAAAAGAGAAGAATAAAGTGTGGGACAGAAAGTTGACATGTCAGACAGCGTCAGTGTCATACAGAGGAATATTAACACTCACAAACCTTCATTTAGAATCATGTGAGTTTGTTTAAGTCAAACCATTTATTATCTCATTCAACCTGTTTGTTGTTGCGTCACATTTCACTTCCTTCTGTTTACTTTACTCTTTTTCTAAACTTTGCTCCTATTTTCTAAAAATCTGTTATTACAAGACTGTAGAAAATGTTGCTGTAAATGTGATGTTTTTTATTAAAAAAGGCCTAAAATGTGTTCAGTAAAAATATCACAGGTCTCACATTAGTAGTTGAGTTAAGTTCTTGACACAAACAGACTTTTGTGATTGAATTCAGTCTTTTAAGTGAAAGTTTCAGCTAGAATATTTTAATGGAAGGTTTTAAAATATATGATTGACATTTTCAAATTAAATTTGAGCAATAATCTAAATGAACGTTATCTGCGTATGAACTGTGACCTCCGAGTGTTGACATTGAAAAAAATGCAGATATGTGTTTTTTATTTAAATATTATCGAAGCCGAATTAACCGTAATACTCAAGCATGAGTAGCGGAGTACAGTTTATACAACGTTAAGACCCCGTTGTCGTTTTAGTCTACGTTCTTTCCTTAAATCGCTGTTTTCTCTAATGAGTAACTGTCAGTGAGGGAAAAAAAAAGTCGGACGCATTTGGTTGCAGCACCTGATTCCGTCGCTCTGGTGTTTCAGCGTCAGCGGCTCGGGTTCGGTGTCGGAGTAAGAACGGGTCCCGGTTCTGAGCGTCGTGGTTCTGAAGCTGAGCTGAAACACCGCAGCGGTTCTGTTCAACAAACAACGAGCCGTCATGGTTCCGTGTGTTTGTTTACCCTCACGACTTCCGCCTTCACTCCTGCCACTTCCGCTTTCGACGTACGTACGACGCCGTCAATGACAAGTGGTGAAACAAAATAAACCAATAAATAAACAAAGAAAAGTCACACGACTTAAAGAAATGAACCCTTTTTAGACGTTTTTTTTATTGTTTTTGTACCAACAAACTTCACTAATGGGGGAAAACAAACTTCTAAACTGAACCGGAGGTAAAATGATTGACTGCAATGTGCAACTTCACCACTAGATGTCACTGGTACTTTAAATGTTAAGTTTAAAAAAGAAAAGTGAGATCACAGTTTTCTTTGAGTCAAAAAACAACAATAACGCAGTGAAAATAATAGATATATGTATGTTATCTTATTATATTTCATTATTATTGGATTATTTGCACATGATTTAAATTAAATGACATAAGTTTGGGGTGAATTAAATTTAAAAAGGGAAGAGTTTCAGGTTAAATCAGCGAAAAACTGAATAATATTCTACAAATAGAAGAACATTTTTATTTAATCAATGATTTCATTCCTTATGTTGATTGATTTAAAAAGTAAAGTGCTGTACAGAGTTAAATTTGTGATAATTATGATTTCATCAGCTGTGTGTGTGCGTGTGTGTACATGTTTGTACATCTTTGTGGGGACATTTTGTCTGTTGAAGGGATTTTTCAGGGTTAAGATCTGGTTTTAGAGTTCGGGTTAGACTAGGGAAAGGTTAAGGGTTAAGATAAGGCACTTTGTTGTGATGGTTAGGGAATGCATCATGTCACAATGTGTCTTCATCATCAACATAAACACAAAAACGTGTGTGTGTGTGTGTGTGTGTGTGTGTGACGTCAGCAGTAAACGTGTCGGGTGACGAGTCGCGTTAAAACAGAAAAGAGAAGAAGAAAAAGTCCCATCAGAGGCGGAGACACGACCACGCCCACCGTCCTCCGTCCCACCAGGAGGAGCAGGGCGGTCAGCAGGGGGCCGGCCTCATGTCAGGTGACGGCGTTCAGGTTCTGGACTCCGTCTCCCGGCGTGAAGAACTGGACTTTGGGCACGACGAGGCCCGAGTTGTTGCGGCGCAGGCTGCCGCTGCCGCCCGCCACCTTACGCATGGAGTTGTTGCGTCTCATGGAGTTCCGCTTCCTCAGCGAGTTCTGGTACGAGAGTTCGCTCTTCTGGAGCGTCTGGATCAAGATGGACGGCTTCTCGTCCAGCTCTTTGGCGCTGCACACCGGCGTCTCCACCTGCGGCAAGAGAACAGCATTATGGTCTGTCTGTATGAAGCGACTGGAGACAGACTCCGCCCCCTCACCTTCCCTTCATCTGTATCATGGTTATGAGTCAAGTCCACACTTGAACGTTCTGGACAAACAATAAGGACAGATTTTGGGAGAAATCGCTGAAAACATCTCTCCCACACCAAACCTCATAGAGAAGACCAGTGATTTTAGCTGCTGCTCCTCTGCTGCCTCGTGTGGTCACTTTGTGTCACTGCGGTCGATCTGAGTGGACGATTTCAAAAGCCAAACATTTGAAGTTAGCGATGGAGGCAGCAGTGGATCAACAACTCCTGTGTGTGTGACATTAAAATCACTGATTTTCTCTATGGGCTTTGGTGTGGGAGAGTGAGTCACTGAATCACTGACCATCTTTTTTTTTACCTTCATTGTGTTTCCAAACTTGGAGTAGTCCACCGAGTACACGCCCTCCTCCTCCGTTACTATGGGAACGAAGCGGTGACCCCACTGGATCTCCTCGGCGACGTAGGAGGTTCGAGCCTGCGTCGTGATTCCCGTGGTCTCCACCACTCCCTCCAGGATGACAATGACCTCGAGGTCACTGCACTGAAGCTCCATCGCCGAGAGGTCATAGAGGGGACTGCACGCGCGCACACACACACACACACACGCGCACACACGTCATAAAAAACATCCTTTTCTTGTTTGCATTGTCGACTTTAACCGAGAATACTTGAACTGTTACTTCATCACACTGAGGTAAAACGGAGAGGAAGATATTTTGCGTTGCACCTGTGTTTGTCGATGACGTGGCAGATGATGAGCGGCGCGAGGAGAAACAGGCTGTTACTGGAGACGGCGCTCTCTGTCGGGACGTCGATCTGATGGATGGGAATGACTTCGCCCTCCGGAGTCGTCGTCTTCCTCACGACCTGCAGAACATTCACCACTTCATTAAAACTAAATCACAACAACAATAATAATAATAAAAGTACAGGAGGGGGACGATCGGTCCTGTTTTTATACAGGAAAGTGAAGCAAATCCGCACGTGGCTCAGTGAAGGTATTTTGCTGAGTCATGATTCCGTCACACGTGAACACACACTTTCTGATTCACTGTGACTGGAACTGTTGATTTAAGTCATTATCTGTGGTCTCTTCAGTTATGAAACGTCTTTAAATCAGCTTGAAAATCAAAGAAACAAATCACTACAGAACTTGAGAATTATCACAATTTTATCTTCTCTTTAATATCAAATGAATCCAGTGACAGTGAAGTGTGAATTCATGAGATCCTTAAAATCATTAATCACTAACAGATGATTCGGATTCATAGTTATGACACAGAACAGCTGATTTCAGCTGAGTTCACGACCACAAAGACTTCTGGGAAATGTAGTTTGAGTGACGCAGCGAAACACCTGCAGCCTGACGGTGGCGCCGATGATCATGCTCTTCCTCAGGTCGCCGATCCGGATCATGAAGCACAGGTTGTTGTTTCTGACGGCGATGACGGCGTGACGGCTGAAGATCAGCGTCTCTGCGCGACGGTTGGACTGAGCCGTCTTCATGAAGATACAACCTGAGGACCACGGAGACACGAGGACACAAGAGGACCACAATGAAGCAAGGAGGCAGAGACAAGAGGACGACAATGAAGCAAGACAGACAATGAAGCACAGAGACATGACAATATGAAGCAAGACAGAGACAAAGGGCGACAATTGAATGAATGAAGCAGATGAAGCAATGATGAAGCAAGGAGGCAGAGACAAGACAATGAAGCAAGGAGGCAGAGACAAGAACAGCAAGGAGGCAGACAATGAAGCAAGGAGAGGAGATGACAATGAAGCAAGGAGACAAGAGGGCGACAATGAAGCAAGACAGAGACAAGACAATGCAAGCAGAGACAAGAGGAATGAAGCAAGGAGACAGAGACAAGAGGACAATGAAGCAAGAGACAGAGACAAGAGGACGACAATGAAGCAAGACAGAGACAAGACGACAATGAAGCAAGGCAGAACAAGAGACAAGAGGAGGGAACAATGAAGACAATGAAGCAAGACAGAGACAAGAGGACAATGAAGCAAAGAGAGAAGAGGCGACAATGAAGCAAGGAGACAGAGACAAGAAGGGCGACAATGAAGCAAGACAGAGACAAGAGGGCGACAATAAAGCAAGGAGGCAGAGACAAGAGGACAATGAAGCAACAGAGACAAGGCGACAATGAAGCAAGGAGGCAGAGACAAGGGCGACAATGAAGCAAGGAGACAGAGACAAGAGGGCGACAATGAAGCAAGACAGAGACAAGAGACAATGAAGCAAGACAGAGACAAGAAGGACGACAATGAAGCAAGGAGACAGAGACAAGACGACAATGAAGCAGGACAGACAAGAAGCGACAATGAAGCAAGGAGACAGAGAGCGTGAAGCAAGGAGACAGAGACAAGAGGGCGACAATGAAGCAAGACAGAGACAAAGAGGGCGACAATAAAGCAAGCAGAGAGACAAGAGAATGAAGCAAGAGGCAGAGACAAGAGGACGACAATGAAGCAAGAGACAGAGAGACAGAAGGACGACAATGAAGCAAAGACAGAGACAAGAAGGGCGACAATGAAGCAAGACAGAGACAAGACAATGAAGCAGAGACAGATACAATGAAGCAAGGAGACAGAGACAAGAAGGACAATGAAGCAAGACAGAGACAAGAGGCGACAATGAAGCAAGACAGAGACAAGAGGACAATGAAGCAAGGAGACAGAGACAAGAGGGCGACAATGAAGCAAGACAGAGACAAGAGACAATGAAGCAAGACAGAGACAAGAGGGCGACAATGAAGCAAGAGACAGAGACAAGAAGACAATGAAACAAGACAGAGACAAGAGGACGACAATGAAGCAAGGAGAGAACAAGAGGAGGACGACAATGAAGCAAGGAGACAGAGACGACAATGAAACAAGACAGAGACAAGAAGGGCGACAATGAAGCAAGACAGAGACAAGAGGACAATAAAGCAAGGAGGAGACAAGAGGACGACAATGAAGCAAGACAGAGACAAGAGGACGACAATGAAGCAAGACAGAGACAAGAAACAATGAAGCAAGACAGAGACAAGAGACAATGAAGCAAGACAATGAAGCAAGACAGAGACAAGATGAAGCCAGAGACAAGAGGGCGACAATGAAGCAAGACAGAGACAAGAGGACGACAATGAAGCAAGGAGGCAGAGACAAGAGGACGACAATGAAGCAAGAAGACAGAGACAAGAGGACGACAATAAACCAAGAAGACGGAGATGGAGGAGAAGACGGAGTCTGACCGAGCATGATGGCGTTGATGATGAGTCCCACGATGTTCTGCAGAATGAGGACAGTGATCGCGGTGGGACATTGTTCTGTGATCATTCGTCCTCCGAACCCGATCGTCACCTGGACCTCGATGGAGAACAGGAAGGCGGAGGTGAACGACCTGCAGGGGGCGGAGTCACAGAGACAGTCACATAAAGATCTGAACCGTGGAGAAGGAGGAGTCAGCAAAGGGAAGCGTCGAGGCGACTCATGACACAAAACATCGCAATACTGAGATTCTGCGATAATAAATATCAGACAATCATGTGACGATACATCGCAAAATCTAAAGTGTAGAGCAGATTTAAAAGGGGCGTGGTCACGGCAGCCATCGGAATTTGGGCAAATTTCAACCATTCGTCACAAAACAGGAAGTGCCCTTTAACTGACATACGTTGACCGATCTGCACAAAACTTACATAACATACGTGAGATAAAAGACGTCGGCGCCACCTGCTGGCAGAGGTCAGAAGGTCACTGAAAAAGACTAGGGAAGTAGGACGCAAGGAAGGATGAGAGTAGCTGGCCTCCTTCCTTCCCCTGAGTTTCATAGCTTCCTGTTCTCATTTTTTTGTCTTTGTCCTCCTTCTCTCCTCTTCCTCAGAAGAATTAGAAGAAGAGGAAGAAGAAGGAGGAGGAGGAGGTTTGGATGAAGATGGAGGAGATGAGACAAAAACATCTTCCATCTGTGACTCTGCGTGATTCTCTGCGTGATTCTTACTTGACGTCGGTGACGCAGTGGGTTCGGTTCTGCGGCTCCGAGTCCAGGTCCAGGTCCCCGTGCGCAAACGCCACGAGCCACCAGCTCATGGCGAAGAGGAGCCAGCTGCTGACGAAGGTGGTGGTGAAGATGACGAGGGTGAAGCGCCACTTCAGGTCCACCAGCGTGGTGAACACGTCCTGCAGGAAGCGGCCCTGCTCGCGGATGTTCTTGTGCGCCAGGTTGCACGAGCCGTTCTTGGCGATGAAGCGCGCCTTGTTCACGCGGTCGCGGAACACCGGTTTGCGGGGCATGCGGGACACGAGGCCCGGGAGACCGAACTCCTCCGGGATGATGCTCTTTCTCGCCAACATCTTCTTCTGTTGTTGTTCTAAAGTTTCTGTCTTTCACTTCGTCTTTACGCGCAGATCCAACATGTCCCCCCCTGTCCTCGTCCTCGTCCTCGTGCTGCTGCTGCTGCTGCGCGCGCTCCGCTGCCTCTGGACACTTTTGGAGAGTTTTACGCGCAGACCAGGACGCGCCGCCTCTGCTCGGATCTTCTGAAGACGAACTGGGACGGTTCTCCTCCGCGCTCCTGTTGACGTAGAGCAGCTCCCGGAATCCAGACCCGGTCTGACCCGGGTGATGCTGCCTTCAGGGAGCGTCGGAAAAACAACAAACTACAAGGAAAACGCGCGTAAACTGATAAAAAAAGACCAACAACAAACTTTAGTTTAATTAGTTTAATCACTGATTCATCATTAATGTTAAAACATTAAAGTCCTTCACACTGAATTATTTATCTCACTTAAACTTTAAAGGGTTTTTTCCTGCGTAAATGTGAATAATCTGACAAATGAATCCCTAACTTTCCGCTTTCACGTTTCTTTTCTCAGATTAAATCCTCTACAACATTGAAATGTGTGTATTTCACGTGTTTCCTTTTGAATTAGAATGAAAAAGATGTGTATTATTATCTGTTCAGTGTTTTATACAAAGTGAAATTAAAAACATCTTTAACATTTATTAAAAGATCCTTACATATTTATTATTTAACCATAATCTGGCATTAAAAGGACATTTCATTATTTTTACATATTTCAGAAACTAAAACACAAAACAATGAGCCAGAGATTTTAAAAACAATGTCATAATTTTGTTAATTTTTATCATTTTTTTCAAGTTTCCTCTCTGTCATGTGACTCCTCAGTCTCCTCCTCTGCTTCAGTTTTACAGTTTATTGTTGTTTTTTTATTAAACACCTGACTTTTCAGCTCAATTTTAACTTTTATTTTAACTTGGCGACTTCACCTTTGACCTTTGTATCATTAACTGTCCTTAACTTCACCAGTTCACTAAAAAAAAGGAGTGTGTCCTAAAACATGAACAAAAAACAAAAACAACACAAAATCAGCTGAAAATAAAAATAAAATCTAGAGTTTGTCAGTTTGACAGTGAGTCACCCAGGGGGCGCCATTTAACAGAGCTATGCGTCACAAATAAACACCTTCATTCTGAATCACATTTTATTATCATTTCATACGTAAAAAAACTTTATGTATAAACTGTACATTTATATCTAAACACGTGCAGTTTAACAGTCACTTGTGATTTTTCATCAAAATAAGATTTGTTCATTTTCCTGAATGTTGACGAAAGATTCTTTACATTTGTTTGAGTCTCAAAAGTCAACATTTCCAAACATCTGAACGTAAAATAGTGACGTGATTAGTTTGAAACGACTGTGACTGACAGATAAATGCGTTTCCTGAAATATTGTAAAAGAAAAAACAAACACAGCTGTAAAACCACTCATGAAGCAGAAAACAGCTGAGCACAAACTAATGTTAGTGAAGTTACAGCGAACACGGAAAATGTCACTTTTTCATCTGTGTTCAGTGTGTGTGTGTGTGTGTGTGTTTTATAATGTGTACGGTGAAAACTCATTTAAAAGCAAAGTTCAAAATAAAACGAGAGGGACAGAAACATGACGACGAGAGAGACGAGGAAATACTTTTAAAAAACGTGTCGAGAGAAGTTTGACATGAAAATTATCCTTAATAAAAACTTAACTTTGTAAAGATGCTAAAGGCTAAAAGAAGATTGAGTGTAAAACAAGAATAAAAAGCTAAACAAAAAAAACTAAAACAACAAACTTAGCCTCTATTAATACATGTAGCTAATAAACAAGTGGCTCAAATTCAAGGCTAAGCAGCTAATACAAGAAGCTACAACACAAAGCTAAAAATAAAGACCATAAAATGAGGCTACATATATGAAGTAGCTTAACTGGTGGCTAAAAGAGAAGCTAAACCGAGAGGCTTAACTTGGGGCGAATACAAGAGGCTGCGCAGCTAATACAACAGGCTAAAAGAGAAGCTAAGAGAGGCTAAGCAATGAAAACATGGAGCTAAACAGGAGGCTGAGAAAATAAATGATGTAGCTAAAAAAAAAGCTAAGTAGCTAAAACAAGAAGCTAATATAATAAATTATGACAGAAATAAAATCTAACACAAATTATAAAAATGACTAAAATCTATAATAAAAAGAATTGTTTGTTTAAAACACTCACCGACCACTTTATTAGGTACACGTGTCCAATCATGTGACTGCTACTCCACACATTACATCACGTGATTGATACGACCTCGTCTCTCAGATTATATAATGGGATTATTATGGGATTATTGACCAATAAAGACACAAATATGTTAAAATGATGAGCCTTTAAATGACGACGTTCACAGGAAGGTTAGGGAAAAAAAAAGTTCAGCAAAGCACGACGACAGACAGACAGCGGGGTCGCGGGGTCACGGGAGCCACGGCGCCCTACAGTGTTTTTACTAAACAACAAACAAACAAACAAACAAATAACTGACAGAACAAAGGTTCATAAAGACCTTTCTGTCATTGAAATAAACGTTATTATTTAAAAAGAGTTTATTATTAACGTCGCTGTGATTAAAATGGCCGCCACAGCCTCGGTGTAGAAATATTAATATTAATCATTCAATTCCTCACTATTATAACAAAATCCTCCCTGAACTAAAACCCAACAATACGAGAACAATCATTTCACGTGTGATCATGAGCACAAACTCTGGCCCAACATTTAAAATTATTAAATTATTATCATTATTATTGTTATTATTATTTATTGCATAATAAAAGTGTAAACAGACGGTGCGTGATCTAACAGCGTGTCACACATTTACAAACACGAGCTACATTAAGAAAATGATATAAAAGTTCAGCTCGTTTTCAAACCAACATTAAAAACACACGATTTATACTTTTATTTTTAATCACTGTGAATTTTTTTCCTTCACACGTCGACAGAAACCTGATGGAAAAACATGAAAATCATAAGGTTTGGAGCAGAAAACAACAATAAATGGGTTAATAATTATGATTCTGCAGCAGAAAACAATCAAATAAAGCAATAATTAACATAATTAGTTCATTCTAATTTTGTTTTTATGCTGTCATTTTTCTAATCTCTTTTTGATTTGACAAAAAGAGATTAGAAATCCAAACTACGTTTGATTCACGTCATTTCAAACATAAACAGAAATCTCAACTAAAGGTTTTGGACAATGAAGCAAATTTGTTTTCTGGGCCCCAAAAAATGATCCGGCGACCCATCTGTGGGCCCGACCCAGTGTTTGGGAATCACCACTTTTGTTTTTCTACGGCAGCCTGAACGGACAAAGCAGCCGGAGCATGAAACGTGGATTAAGACAAAGTAAGTCGAGTAAAGTGTCAGCGTACGTTAAGATTCTTTATTTTCTTTAAATTTAATCTTAAACGGAAGCTAATCCAAGATCAGAAAACAATCAAAAATTAGATTAAATCTAATCTGTGGTGGAGCAGATTATCAGAGTTCAGTCAAATCTCCAAGTTTTTCCTTTAAAAAAAAGAAAGACAAACAAACGGCGATGTGTGCGTCCACACGCCCGTCCACAGGTCCGTCCACAGGTCCGTCTACATGTCCGCTTTGACGAACGACGCAAACATCCCGTCCTCCTGCTCCAGGAGAGTCTCGGGTTTGTCGTACTCCATGATGTTTCCTCGCTTCATCACGATGACGAGGTCGGCCGTCACGATGGTGTGGACACGGTGCTGGAGACACAGAGGACGAACGAGACACAGAGGACAAACACAGGCTGAGTCTCCGGGAACAACAGCACGGTCGCCAGCGGAGACGCACAATCGGATTTTAGCTACTTAACAAAACAAAAGTCAACGTCAGTTTCTCCCACACCAAAGCCCATAGAGAAAACCAGTCATTTTAACATCACACACACACACAGACACACACAGGAGCTGCTGATCCACTGCTGCCTCCATCACTAAGTTCTAATGTCTCATTTTGTCAATTCGGCTTTTAAAATCCTACATTTGGATTTACTGAAGTGACACAAAGTGACCACACGAGGCAGCAGAGGAGCAGCAGCTCCTGTGTCCCCGTGAGCTAAAATCACTGATTTTCTCTATGGGCTTTGGTGTGTGAGAGCGAGTGTTTTACAAACATCAAACAGATTTAATCCACTTAACTAAAGACTCAGTTCATTAAAAACCACGTCAGTGTAAGTCTACGACATCTCAAGAACATGTTTTTAAGCTCAGTTTAGAGTTTTGCTGCAATTATCTTTGATTATACGTGTAAAACAAATTCAACCCAGTGAAATACAGGGATGTTTCCTTGTGTCAGCGCCTCCTGAAAGCACCTGAACTAACCCTTTAATGTAATAAAGAGGTCACAGCTGTGGTCACATGACCACGCCTGCGACAGAACATGCAGTATTTTCTGTTTTTCGGTACCAACCAGGCTGTCAGGGTCTTCACAGACCCGGGATCAGCCTCCAGCTCCGGCTCAGCCCGGGAAAACCAGGACAGACAGGAAGAGGAAGAGGAAGAGGAGGGAAAAACAGAGCGACGAGGGGAGCAGAGACAAGCCGAGCTGAGCCAAAGCAGTCCGGACTGACCCGGGTCTACTTGTGAGTCCTCACTAGCACACTGAAGAGGCTCTCCTCCTGTGCTAGCAGGTGAGACGCTGAGTCATTTTCCACAAGGATCCCTGAGGAGAAGACCAACACCTGCTGGGCGTCCAAGATGGAGGACACCAGGTGCTGGTGGACGAGGACGATGGAAGAAAGGGAGAAGGAAACAGGAAAAAAGGAAGGAAGGAAGACAGGATAGAATGACACACAGACAGGAAGCAGAAATGTGAAAGAAGTGATTTTTAACGTTGACTTTGTGAGGAAAAGCAAAAGCAGGAGACGACTCACTGCGATGGTTACGACCGTTCTGTCTGCGAACGCCGTCATCACCACTTTCTGTAAAATGTTCTCCTGAAGAGAAGAAGAAGAAGAAAAATGTTATTTCATGACATTACAATATTCAAACGTTCATCATATTAAAGAGTCACTGTCACGTATATGATCTACAGAATCTCAGTAATCTGTACAAACATAACATCAACCATGGTTGTTTTTACATTTAATCAGCTTTGAGTTAGCTTCTTCTTCTGTTAGCTTACTGCTTTAGCTCGTTTTATTGTCATATGCATCTTTTAATCTTGTGATTAACTTGTTTTAGCTTTCTTTTTAGCCTCGTATCTTCCGTTAGCCTCCTGTTTGAGCTTGTTATCTTACTTTAGCGTTGTGTTTAATCGTCTTTGTTTTCTAACCTCGTGATTAGCTTCTTGTTTAAGCTTTGTGTTATCTGCTGTTAGCCTCCTGTTTTAACTTGTTTCATCATCTTGTTTGTACGTTTTAATCTTGTGAATTACTTCTTAATTTAGCTTATGTTAGCCTCCTGTTTTAGCTTGCTATCTTATTTTAGCATTGTGTTTTAGCTTTGTTTTATCATCTTTGTTTTCTGACCTTGTGTTAGCTTCTTGTTTAGGCTTTGTGTTACCTTCTGTTAGCCTCCTGTTTTAGCACGTCTGTTTTATTGTGTTGTTTTCTTCTTTTTTTCTCTTTGCTCCGAACTTCTTTTTTTTTTTAAAGTTACAATAACACGAGATCAGCTCGTGAGGAACAGACAACATGTCCTCGACTCCTGTGGTTTATGTGGTCACACACAGACAGACAGAGACACACACAGACAGACAGACAGACAGACAGACAGACAGACCGTGGCCATGTCTATAGACGCCGTGGCCTCGTCCATGATGAGGATGCTGCTCTTTCTGACGAAGGCTCGAGCCAAACAGAAGAGCTGTCTCTGACCCACACTGAAGTTCTCACCACCTTCTGTCACCATGGCATCTGAGGACACGCACACACACACACACACACACACACACAGCGACGATGGTGATGATGATGTGTGTAAGCTCTGTTTATTTGACATTATTATGGTCTGTCTGTTGTCGTCAGTACCTAACCCTCCAGGCAGAGCCTTCACCATGTTCTTCAGCTGAGCGATCTCTAGCGCCTCCCACAGGCGATCGTCGGTGCACGTTCTCTCTGGATCCAGATTGAACCTGAGACAAGAACCACGTTTTTATTCTTCGACATAAATGTAATAAATGTGTGTGTGTGTGTGTGAATCACAGTCACTGTGGAGCGTTAACCACACACACACACACGCACACACACACACACAGGGTAAACAAACATCTCATCTCTGTGTGAGTGTGAGGAGGAGGAGGAGACTCTTCATCGTCGTCAGTGTGTGACGTCTGTGACTTGAGTCAGTTCAGGTCACAGTCAGAGTTCCCACTGTGACTTCACCCTTTGACCCCACAGCTGAGGCTCTGTGTGTGTGTGTGTGTGTGTGTGCGTTCACCTTATTGATCCACTGAACAGCACAGGATCCTGGAGGATGATGGAGAGTCGAGACAGCACATCATCACACACACACACACACACACACGACACAAACATTGAGAATAACGACTTAGCGATCATAAAAACTAATGTTTGCAGACAATTTTAGAAACCATCTGATTTAAAGTAGTTTAATTGATTAGATGTATTTTCAAGTTCTTATATTTTCCAGATTTTCAGCTAGCTTCTTGTTTTAACCTCTTGTTTTTGTCTTTTACTGTCTTGTTGTAGTTTTAGGTTTTAGCCTCTTTTCATCATTTATCCTCTTATTTGAGCTAATTTTAGCCTCTTATTTTAGCATCTTTTAACCTCTTCTTTTCGTCTTTTAGCGTCTTGTTTAAGTTTTTGGCTCTAGCCTCTTATTTTAGCATGTTTCAGCCTGTTTTCAGTGTTTTAGCCTCTTATTTTAGCTTCTTATTTTAGCCTCTTGTTTTCATCTTTTTGTCACTTGTTTAAACTATTGGTTGTAGACACTTATTTTAGCATGTTTTCATCTTTAAGCCTTTTATTTTAGTGTGTTGTAGCCTCTTATTTTAGCATGTTTTAGCGTAAGTTTTAAGCTGTGACTTCATGATATTTAATAACAACTCAAAAACAGAAGCAAATGTTAAAATACAGACAAAAATTGAGTTCTTTTTAAACAGATAAAGTTTTTTCTTGTGTTACTGATCGACTGCGACTACTTGCAATTAGCGTTGTTAGCCTCACCAGAGTTTTCTGGTTTAGTAAAAACTAAACCATTACCACTGATCAATACATTTGGTTCTGCTTTTTCAATTTGTCTGTTGTAAAATAATCTCTAACTTTTTCTCAAGTATAAAAGATGACGAATAAATATTTTGTGAAGTGCTAACAGGCAGACGCTGCTCTGGTCTTATTTTGTGTCTTTATAAGGAAGTGCTGCTGAACACAAATGTCTTAATTTACAGTAAAACCAAACGTCTGCCCAGCTGTGTGTGCGCGTGTGTGTGTGTGTGTGTGTGAGAATGGAAAAAGTGACTGTGTGAATAATCTTCCTCAGAGACGTCTCCTTCATCGTCCGCAGTACAAACAAAGCGATACGATTACAGACGGCTTTGAAGAGTCGGGTAAACAGAGACGACAGTTTAAAGACATCTTGTTAAAAATGCGACCGCAGAAGGAGAAAGTGAGTCGCGTCGTGTCGCGTCGCCGTGTCCTCACTCAATGATCTGATATCAGCGACCGCTCCAGGTCTTCAAAAGTCACACGGAGAACAAAGAGCTTGAGATTCTGGATTACAGAGACCAGCACGAGTGTTTAAAGACACGTCAAATACAAAGAGGAACGTTAAATAAACATTCACTCCAATATAAACAGACTCTTCTGTAATACTCACCTCTGATGCTGCTCCAGCTCCGGCTCTAAAACCACAGTTCTGATTTCACAAATCACAGCAATATTTTCACTTTCACTCATTCATTTTCACTCATTTATAACCTGAATGATCTACAGAGATGTAATCTGCTGACCAGCGGCCGCTGGTGGTCTGTCTTAGTCAGACTATTGCTTTAGCTCCATTAGTGTGTGTGTGTGTGTGTGTGCGCTGCATATTTTTGCAAAAATACACATACACAAAAGCGTGTCCTTTTCCCAAATAAGTACTACAACGAAGAAGAAGAAGAAGAAGAGGGTGGGGCATCAAGTCAGCGAGCTTCTGAACTCAAACCAGCAGCGACTGTTCCAGTCCAAGCCAACTTTATTTATAAAGCACTTTTAAAAACAAAGTGCTGTACAACAGAGATAAATAAAATATAAGAAATGACATCGTAGGCGTAGACAACAAACAATAAAATACTGTGGAAAGTATGAACAAAAACACAAATAAAAAGGTAATACAATAAAACTATAAAAAGATAAAAACCGATGTCTCATACTAGCTTGAAAGCCAAAGAGTAAAAATGGGTTTTAAGACGTGTTTTAAAAGTTCCTCCTCTTTAATAACGCGAGGAAAACGCTTACTGAGAAGATCGTGATGACGAATGGTGATTTTAACCCTCGCGTTATGATCTTTTAAACCCTTTAAACACGTATAAACACCTCCGTGTTTAACAAGCGTAAACAGAGACTTCATCGTCTTTATCCCAAACATGGATCAGAGGAAAAGGCCAAGAAAGACGGGATGAAAAAGAGAGGTGGAGAAAAGACGAGAGAAAACCCCTCCCTCCCTCCCTCCCTCTCTCTCTCAGTGTGTTGACAGTGAGACTCACCCTCGTAAATGTCCACCATGTTGAAAAAGGCCAGCGACAGCGAGGACTTCCCGCTGCCCGTGCGGCCGCAGATTCCCACCTGACAGGAAGAAGAAGAAGAAGAGGGGGCGCGGTGTCAGAGCTGGAGTCATGTGACACCGCGGTGACACATGACTCACGTGTGTGTGAGGACGGAGCGGCAGCTACGTGCTACGTGTGGACGGAGTCTCCACTCAGTCAGGTGTCACTTCACAGCTGAGGTGCAGACCTTCAAAGTAAAAGCCCTCACGTAAAGAAAACTCCCACTGTGTTCACATTTGACTTTGAAAGCTCTGCATGAACTCCCCCACAGGACACATTTAAAACACAATCACAATCTTATAAAATCATCCTTGAATTTTGAATTCTTTCTTCATTGCGTTTGTGAAACGGTTATGAAAACATGAAGTCTTTGGCTAACACACTATGGTAGCTAGCTTAAAAGCTGGAGTTAGCGAGACATTTTATTGTTAATAATAACATTTAACATTATAATTATAAGTACATGAAGAAATCAGATTGTTCAAACATCTACTTTTAGTTTGTTTAATAATCTCGTTTCAGCCTCTTGCTTTATTTTCTTGATTTAGTTTATTTTAGCTTCATGTTTCCGCTAGTTTTAGACTTCTGTTTTAGTTTTCTATTTTAATCTGTTATTTTTGCTTCTTGTTTAAGCTTTTGTTCTAACCTGTTTTCAGCTTCTTGAAATTTAGAAGCTAAATCTTTAGCTTCTTTCGATTTAGAAGCTACATCTTTAGCTTCTTTCGATTTAGAAGCTACATCTTAAGCTTCTTTCGATTTAGAAGCTACATCTTTAGCTTCTTTCGATTTAGAAGCCTTTTATTTT
The DNA here is from genome assembly GCF_019176455.1 of Solea senegalensis. Lineage (NCBI taxonomy): Eukaryota > Metazoa > Chordata > Actinopteri > Pleuronectiformes > Soleidae > Solea > Solea senegalensis. Next base: position 33,217,282 of record NC_058023.1, read on the forward strand.
AGCTTCTTGTTTAAACTCCTTATTAAGCTTATCAAGTTTTTGTTTTAGCTTTTTGTTCAAGCGTTTTAACTTGTTTTAGCCTTTAATTTAAGCTGTGTCAGCCTTTGGTTTTAGCATCTTGTTTTAATTATCCCGTTCTTGTTCTATCACATATATCAGTACATTATTAGGTTTTTCTTTTGCTTCCATTGCATGTTTTCTTTTAGACTTTTGAAAGAAAACAACCACATCATGAAAACCCCACTTTCCTCTCAGTCAAACATTTGCCGTGACAGTGTGAAATGAGGACTTTGCTTCTCGTCCATGTGTGAATTACCTGTACAGTGGCTTTAATACATGAACTAATACTGGATTCATAAAGAGCTGCTGGTTTATTGGCTCATTATTTGATTTATTTGAGGGATAAATTAAAGTATTGAATGGTAAATCATCTCTTTTTATTTGGATGCTGGAGGTTATGAAACTGTGCCACTTCACCATCACAGCTATGGCACACCTGTCTGTCTGTCCGTCTCTTCACAGCATAGCGTTAATTACCTTCTGGCCTGGTTTGATGGAAGCGTTGACGTGTTTGAGCACCGGTTTGAGCATGGGGTCGTAGCGCACGCACAGGTCCTGGATCTTTATCTCACCGTTCTTTGGCCAATTCTCAGGCACCTGAGAGGCGTCTGCAGAGAGAGAGAGAGAGAGAGAGAGAGAGAGAGACACCAGCAGCTGCTTCAATAAAGAAACTACAGCAAACAGTGATCGTATGAGTCCACGTGAAGTTGGAAAGGTCTTCATCACGGCCGCCTCAGTGTCAGAGTGACCTTTGAACAACAAACCCTAAACATGTTATCCTTCAGTCCAAGTGAACCACTGTGCCAAATGACATAACCTTAGCTGGAGACATCTAAAAGTGAATGTTTGGTGCAGGTCTGAAACGTTCTTGTGGTGTTCCTGAATCTTTATGTTCACAAGGTCACAGTGAAGTCCAAGTGAAAACATTTGAATTCATCCTCGAGTTCAGATCATTACAGAGTTCCTAAAGAGGTTTTTCTCCTATAGAGAATCTTAAACATTGTGTGAGGTTAAAGTGATCTTAACCTTTGACCTCCAAATTCTAATCAGTTCCTCCTGGAGTCCAATGAACGTGTGTACCAGATCTGAAGAACTGTGGTTTTCACTGTTACAGAAGCACATAAACGTTAGAATGATTGTTTCCGCCGTGTGAGACCAGAGCAACAGAAAACAGACCACTAGCTTGTGTATGTTAGAGTCCAGGCTGCTGTAAACAGAGGCTTATAGAGCATATGGACCAAGTCATAACACGGCAGATAAACGAGGCCGGGCTGAAAAGCCCGTAGGAAGACCGTGATGTGGTTCCCTCTGCAACACAGTCGCCAAACGTCTTCCATCGCCCTGGGTAAAGAAGCTCTCATGGACAAACTGCAGCAGATATTATGTCCACTGCAAGGGCTGACCTTCAAAGTGGTGGACACAACACGTCCAAGAAACCGGACCAGTTCTCCTGTGACATGACCAGCCTGGTGGGTCATGTCTGTGGTAGAAACCTTCCACATGCCGAGTTTGTTGTTCTCGACTCGATTAACAGTCAAACGTCAGTCATGTGGTGAACACAAGACTTCAGGGAGGACTTCCAGACCTTGGGTGGTCTTCAAGGCTCTCCCAACCCCTCTTGGTAAAGCTGGAGCATCATCTCCCAAAGTAGCAACCATGTCAACATGAAAGTCCTTGTGGGTAATTTCCATGAAATGTCTCTAGTGATAATCAATGAGCTATAAAATGTGGGTTTACTGCGACAGAAACATGGCAGTTAGTATCGCAGAAGGTTGGATGTAACGCATGCCAAGTTCCGTTGCTCCTCGTTTGTCAGCCGACGAACTTTTCAGGCCACCCTCGAACAAACCACGTGATCCGTAGAAAGGGCCAACCTCCAGAAAAGCCTGGATCCTTCTACGGTTGTCCTCTCTCATCTTACCAGCTAACCGTTTGTTATCATCATGTTTCCTGACATAGCTGCTGCGCATCACGGTGAAAAATCATTTACACAACGTCAATCAAGTCGTTCCTGTTTGATTTTGGCGTCCAAAGACATTAGCAACCTCAACGACTCAACGTGCCATTATTATATAAAAGGTGAAATCACGAAAATGTTTTTATCATCCGTCCTGTATTTCACCATAGCAACAGGAGATCTCCCACTCTGTGTGTGTGTGTGTGTGTCGTCACCTATCGACCCCTCGTAGTTCTCCGACTCTGTGCTGAGGAAACTGTTGACCTTCTTCACGGCCGACATCTGGACCTCCAGGTCGGCCAAGTTCCTGACAACCCAGTTCAGGTAGTTGGTGACCTGCACACAGACACACAAAAGAACCCAAGTCACGTGTCGCTCTGACAGAAAAAACAACACAATAAACGTCTCCTGTCATAAAGTTCAGAAAGTTCACGCAGCAGCAGAAACTGATGCAGAAACTCATCAGCTGTTCAGTTTATACACAACGTGATGGTTTCTTCCTGTTCTTGTTTCTAACTACGGACGACAACACGAGTAAAACACAACAAAACAGCAAATCTGGACGCATGGCCACCCTAGCTTTGCAATATTACGCTAAGTTGCTGGTTTAGATCAACTTTTAAGCTAACAAGGTACCACACAACTTTATTGACAAAGCTTTATATAAAAAAATGGAAGTCATGGCGAAAAAAAACAAGTCAGAACATGACTTAGCTTCCACTTAAAATGTGCTACATTTAAAGACATTAACTAGCTGGTTATCATGCTAACCTTAGCAGATGTAAATAAAATGAGTGAACAATGGCATCACTTACTAACATCAGCTGTTCTTAAGCACAAGAACAAAGTTTCTTCTTAATGCTAATTCTGGCAGAAGTGCATGTAGCTTTTTAAACTCAATAGATTTTGAGAATTTCCCATTTGCTATTAACAAACAAACCAATTTCAGTTAGCAGAGAACTGCGATTAAACGTTAGCATAACAAACTCACAGTGAGGGCGTACGTGAGTCCGAGGCCCACCAGGCCACTGTAGGGCAGACCATAATGTAAACTCCATATGGAGGCTCCCGCTGCCGTCAGCACGATCACTGCTCCGAGATAATCCTGCCCAGACGAGACGGTGAAAATAAAATGTTAGAATAAGTGAAAACATCAAAGCACGTGTTGTTAAACGCTGCGTTTCTCACCGTTCTGACCTCCAGCCAGCGGTTGGCAGCAGAGAGGAACAGGTAGGCCGTGTTGTTGGTGTCCGTCAGCTCCAGCATGCGCTGCTTAAAACGAGCCTCGTGTCTGGAAAATCAACATTTGACTCCGTTTGTCACGTAAACAACGCCCCCCCCCCTTCTCTGGTTCCCTTTATTTTGAAAATTCACTAAAATGATAAATCTTTAACTGAGCTCAGTGGTGAACCAGAGTGGGTTTGGAGGGAATCCAGAGGATAATGATAATGGGAACGGACTCGAGGTCGCCAAGAATCTGTCTGAACAGCAGATTCACTCCGTGTGTGTGTGTGTGTGAGGAAGTCCTCAGGGAGGAGGAGGAGGAGGAGGACGAAGAGTGAAAAAAGCGTGAGAGCTGTTTAATGTTGGATTATACCAACGATGGGAAACAGGGCGAAGACAGAAATACAAGATGATCCTCCAACGAGAGACGGAACTAATGATTATATCGTGACAAAAACCACACCAGGACTAAGACTTTTATTACGTTACAACTGTTTATCTATGTTATACTCTTAAATAAAGATTTTAAAAAAATACCGATATCTGATATATACATGTACAGGATTTCTGGATTATATAAGATAAGATCAATAAGAGTTTTTGTGAATATCGGTAGCGTGAAGAAGTTCCTGTATCAGTTTTTGTAAATATCAGTATCGTTAAGAAGTTCCTGTATCAGTATCAGTAAGCGGTTTTGAGTAACTGTATGGTTAAGAAGTTCCTCTCTGTGTATGAGGTTTCCTGCAGAGTTCTGTACCTGAACGCTCGTATCGTGGTGAGACCTTCTGCCGTCTCAGAGAAGTGACACAGCAGAGGAAGTTGAGTGGAGTCATCGAGGTCCTGGAGATCCCTGAGAGGAACGAGCAGATCACGACACACGTGTGCAGTTAATCCACGTACAGTGTGTTTGTTTTTTTTAAAAAACAACAGACCGAAGGCTAACGACGGCGCTAATGCCGACTCACTTGGAGGCGACCCGGAAATACTTCTGTATGAAGTAGAAGGCGATGGCGAGGGGAACCAGTGCGACCAGAAACACCGGCGTGATGGAGGATATGACGCCGATGGCCGACAGACACAGCAACGTGGACCTCGTCAACGACTCCAGTGTCGAAGGAATGTGCTAAAATAAAACAAAAAAAACATTTGACTTATTTGACTACAATGTTATTTATTCACATTTTTTGGGTCTGGAATACATTTTTAATTCTCCCGATGAGTTTATCGTCTCAATCACATTGAGACATTTTGTGAATTATGGTCCCATTTGGAGTCAAATAGTCCAATAGGAGTCTGGTTGCAGGTGTATGTGGATGATAACACTCCCAAACTTCCAAATATACTCTATATAAAAAACAGGCTTCAAAATAAAGGACCCTTTTCTTTTACCTGGTCAATGATGTTGGTATCAGCTGAGAATCTGTTGAGGATCTGACCCAGAGGAGTGATGTCGAAGAACCTGAGAACAAAACCACTTATTTCATCTCATTTCACTTATAGTCTGTCAAATTTTCTAGGGTTAGTGTTAAATGTAAATATTTTCCAGTTTCTGTGATTTTTTAATATATATATTATACTATATTATATTATATTATAATATAATATAATATAATATAATATAATATAATATAATATAATATAGTATAATATAATATAATATAATATAATATAACATAATATAATATAATATAATATAATATAATATTATATAATATAATATAATATAATATAATATTTTCAGCTTGCGTGGGTGACTTTACCTGATGGGAGCGTGGATGATCTTGTTGAGCAGGTTGTGGTGCAGGTTCGTTGCTGTAGAAAGACCCAGAAACTCCACAGTGAGGGAGGTGACGAGACACAGAGTGATTCCAGCTGCACACAGGACGATGAACACGGGCAGGTAGTAAGGCTCGTACTGTGGAATCACACACACACACACACACACACATTATATCTCTGTAACAGAAGACTGGCTCAGATTCTCCGTCCTGTCACTTCACCTCTGACCCCATGCGACAGTCCGGTCTGGTCGCGTTGGACGAGCTGTTGTTGGTTTTACACGACGTCCAAATGGCCAACCAGTAATCTATGGCAACGATGACCGAGTGTTTGAGGAGTTTACAGACGACCATGAGGAAGACCATGAAGAAGCCACCAGACGACAAGTAACACCAGCACACCTGAGGGGGAGGAGTCAAGACAGATCAGTGAATGCATGACTACATTTATGAATAGATGAGTGAAACATGGATAGATGAGTGGATGGGTGAGTGGAAAGATACTGTAGATGAGTGGATGGATGAATGAATGATGGTTGGGTGAGTAGATAGATGAATGGATGATGGTTGGGTGAGTGGATGGATGAGTAAATGGATGAATGGAAAGATAGATGAGTGGATGGATGAATGGAAGACGGTTGGGTGAGATAGATGGATGAGTGAATGGGAAGATAGATGAGTGGATAGATGAATGGAAGATGGTTGGGTGAATGGATGGATGAGTAAATTGATGGGTGAGTGGATGAATGAAAGATAAATGAGTGGATGGATGAATGGATGATGAGTGGATGGATGAGTAAATGGATGGGTGAGTGGATGAATGGAAAGATAGATGGATGAGTAGACGATGGTTGGATGCAAAGTTTTTTAAAGGTAGAACTCTTGTGAATTCAGAAGTTTACAAAACGATAACTTAGTTTTACAAAAACAAACACGTTTGAAACCCAATTGTTTCATTGTTACTCGAACAAAAAGAAGAAAATAGTGTTTGAGCACAAAATAAGCTCATTAAAAAAGTAGAACTGGGCTGAGTTTTTACTTGATACTAAAATAAAAGCATAAATATCTTTGTTTTAAAAAGCAACAGAAGAAAATGTTTGACAAAATCAAATAAACTCAGGAAAACGTGTAAAGATCGTTTACCCTCCATGGAATTTTTGATCGCCTGTTTGTCATCGTAGAGAAATTGTCGTCGTCTTCTTCCTCCTCTTCTTCCTCTGATGAAATCAATAAAACTCATTCATTTTTTATGAACACACATTTCAGATAGAAATTTGCTTCTTTTTCTTTTGTTGTGGTTTCATTTTTTTATAAATGATTTATAAATAAATCACCTTCATCTTCATCATCATTCTTGGCCTCTCTGGAGTAAAATGCTCTCCTCAGTGTTTTCCTCTCCAGCATTGTTTGACTCTCCTGCTCGATGTCCTTCACAGACACAAACATGCAGGATTTTAACGCCACAGATTCACGTCCATAAATCAGCAGATCAGCAGATCACGTCACCTTCTCCAGCTCCTGGTCCTGTCTGTTCATCAGCGTCTTCCAGTGATCGTAAAGCTCAACATCGTGAGTCTGAATGTCCTTCAGGGTTCCCTCCCTCAGGATAGAGCCGTCCTTCATCGCTATGATCTGAGACAAAAACAGAGAAAACAAACAACTTCAATAAAATCCTCTTCAAAATAAAGTTTAACAACTTTCCTGTTTGCTTTATTTCTCACTATGAAAGCAAAAAACCGTGGGAATCAGCACAAGATCACAGACACTTTCACTTCATCTTAAGTCCGCGTTCTCTGCGTACGCCGACGATGTGACGTTATTTTCACAACGGCGCAGAAAAAGAAAAAAGGAACGGTTTGTGGTTCTGACCCAGTCTGCATGGATGAGGTACTGCAGTTTGTGCGTGACCAGGACCACGGTCCGTTTATCGTCCTGCAGGAACTTGAGGATTCCTTCCTGCATCAGGTGATCGCTGAGGTGGATGTCCAACGCCGAGAACGGGTCGTCCTGAGACGGAAAAGACAGGACAGTTTCTTCACGGGTTATACTTGTATTTTAACAGTTCAAAAGGTGTGAAAATCTGTCAAATACAAGTCTCATCAGTGAAATCTGGGCTTTTTAAGTCAGAAATAATGTTTAGGCAAATGAAAACAACATTTTACTGATCGTAAGATAAGAAAATCCCTTTTTCAGTCCCACAAAAGAGGACATTTACAGTGTTACAACAGCAAATAGGGTAAAGGTAATGGTAGTTAATAGGAATTTCAATGGGCCAAAAGGACTGCATCGGCTACAGTTTGTCAGATTTAGGTCTTGTTGATGTTATAAAGATATTTGGGGTCAGAAACCTACTCCAAATTCACCATTTTCCCTGTTAAAGCATGAACAGATCACACAGAGAACTGTATTCATTATGTTCCACACAGTCACTCATCTGCTGTCTCTTATAATCAAACATAACTGCATAAACAAATATGATACACATGAGGTTTTTAATGTTAGTTTTTCATTTTACAACAAGGAGGAGGAGGAAATGAGCAGAGATTTTTAAATCAACCAGTGAAAAATCCCTGCGGGTCCAAACACTAATCTGATAATCTGATTATGGCTAAATGTTTACATTGACATTATTCATTCAGATTTATTCCTGAGCGATAAAGTGCCTGAGGAGAACAGCGTCTGCCAACCACGATAAATCACATTAGTTCCATTACTGTGGCCGTGTGTGTGTGTGTGTGTGTGTGTGGGATGTAACTATCGTGTTTGTCGTGTTGTGATAATTTAATAAAGTTTATTGTGAAAGACGGACGTCTTCCAGTCCTGAGATCACGTACACATTCTCACAGTGAAGTCATGATAATTAAAAGAAAAACATTTCCTTATGAGCTCACGTTCAGATGTTATGACGCAGAAACACGTCACGTGACTCGGGACAACTTCCTGTCTACTGGTTTTTGTTGTTGTTTTGGTGATCAGCCGAGTGTTCCCATTACATTTTTGTAAGAATCCACCGGCTCATGATGTCACAAATGTCAAGAAATCCCCATTTTTTATAAACGGGCAAAAGTGCAAAAATAAAACATCATACCTCTGTCAGAAGTCATGGTATTTGAATTAGATTTGGTGTGTGTGTGTGTGTGTGTGTGTGTGTGTGTGTGTGTGTGTGTGTGTGTGCAGGGTCGCATAATCTACCATCACATCGAGCTATGAAATCATGGAAAATGATGCCAAACCGAGTGGAGTGGAGTTTTCTGAGACGTTCCTCACCAAGAAGACGATGTTTGTGTTCTGGTAAAGAGCTCTGGCCACACAGATCCTCTGCCTCTGTCCGCCGCTCAGGTTAATGCCCTGAAAAACAGACAGAAAAGAATATGAAGGTGTTTAAAAATGTCGACTGAGGCGTCACCAACGTGTGAAAGTGTGTGTTTTTAAAGTGCTGACTCTCTCTCCGATCTCAGTCTGGTCTCTGAAAGGCAGCAGGTCGATGTCGGGCTGCAGAGAGCACGCGTCGATCACCGCTTTGTACCTGAAGAAACGCGACAGTCGTCATTTTTCTGCGGCGCTCTCACTTCCTGCACGAGGGGAAATGACAGGCGTCGGTTTTGTTTACCTCTGCTTGTTGAACGCACTCCCGAAGGTGATGTTCTCCTCCACGGTGGCGTTGAGCAGCCACGACTTCTGAGTGGCGTACGCCACCGAGTATCTGTTCTTACTAAAGGCATCATGGGAAACAGAGAGACACACACACACACACAGTCAGAAGAGGAACGACGAGTCGTGTTTTCATAAAGATGACGAGCAGGAGAACTGATCTGTTCACACTTTAATCATCTCCTGTTCCTGACTCCAGGTAACAAACATTAACTTAAGTGAAAACACCTTATTCAAAATAAATTCTGTTATTATTATTATTATTATATCTATATAAATTAGAATTAAGTTAATTCAAACTAAATTCAGCAAACTACATTACTACAGTACAACTACAGTAAATACAACCATTTTATTTTTACAGTGCTGCACTTTATTTTTTTAAGTTTGTCAAACCTTATTTTCTTTTTGAGTGAAATACAAAGGATGAGCTAAAGAAAAAAAAACAAATTTTATTATTTTCTATCTTGTTTTACGAGTTTCTATGTTTTGAGCTAAAATAATAAAAAAAATTATAATTAAGTTAATTCAAAATTTTCAAAATGTAGCAAATTACATAACAACTTGCTCATTTTAGTTTGAACAAACTACAGCAATTACAACCATTTTATTTTACAGTGTTGCACGATGTTTAATTTAGAATGAAAACCTAAATCAAAATAGAGATGGATGAGACATTTATGTTTTAAAAAACTACACAAAGTACAGAAAAAACTGTTATTTAAACATAATTCAAAATAAAGAATGTAATTTTTTTTCAGCATTTCATCCACTTTGACCCAGAAATCTAACTAAATCTAATCAGTTCTTCTGTTCTGATCAGCTTTATGACAAAAGAGGAAGAGGAGGAGGAAGAGGAGGAAGAAGAAAACTCCACTGCAACATGGAAAATATTTTTTTCAGATATGGGAAATAAAAATGGCTCATGGATCGAGTTAATGATGAACAGCAAATCACCAACATTAACGTTCAGTAACCACGGCAACACCAACAACAAATAAAACAAAAACATCAAGAGGGATGATGATGATGATGATGATGATGATGATGGCGCAGCCGGAGTCACTTTTACTAAAGAAAACCTGATGTAAAACATACAGGAGGGGGAGGTCAAAGGGTCACGTCAAATCTGAAACAGGAAGAAGAAGAAGAGTGTACCTCCCGACGTCTTCGTCACTTTCCTCTGTCTCTGACCAACTGTCAATCACGTCAGTGTGTGTGTGTGTGTGAGAGAGAGAGAGAGAGAGAGAGAAGACTGACGATCAGCTGAGTGTGTTTCAGGTGTGTGACGAAACACTGGAGGTCAAAGTTCACAGACAGATGAGACATGAAGACAGAGAGAGACAGTCAATCTGTTTAACCTTCACACACACACACACAGATGAAGATGTTGTCACTGTTATTACATCTGTGTGTGTGTGAGTGTGTGTGTGTGTGCGCTCAGATTTCTTCAGGAAGGTTCCAGAACTCTTGGACTGAGGTGGATATTTTTAGCGCGTATCATGTTTTTACAGCGTATCACTGTCGTCTCCTCTCGTCACGTGATCATGTCATAATTCTCTAAAACACGTCAACTTTCTGTTTCTGTCACTGACGCATGAAAATGAACAGCTTCAATGTTTCGAAAATAAAATTAAACATTGGGACTGTTGTGTAAGTTTGTGTTTTTGTGCATGAAAACAGCAACGCTAAATATATGAAGCACCTTTCTATCGTCTAGCTAGCTACAGCCATCTAGCTTCTATGGAAATATACTGTCAAGTGGAAACAAACCTTTACACGACTCTGACTGAGGAACAGAAACAGAACACACGAGTCAAACCCAGAGAAACTTGCTAACATCATTTTCAGTTTAAAAGTTCTCCACTACACTTAGCATCTACCTATTGTTACCGAGCTAGTTACAGCTGCATCTAGCACGCTATTTGGACCATCTAGCACAAATGAGTTATAGCTATCTATCTTAGCTAGGTTCTATCTTAGCATCTAGCTAGTTACAGCTATTTGGCGAGCTTTGTACCAAACTAGCATACTGTTCTATGGAAATATAACCCTGATGTACCTTTACATGACTCGTGTGTGCGTTGGTGACTGAGGAATAGAAAGAGTACAAATGAAACCTGTTCCGTTGAACTACACTTAGCATCTATCGGCTGTTATCTAGCTAGTTACAGCTATCTAGCATGCTATCTATGACTGCGTGAAGTTGATGAATGGATTAAATGAATGATGAAGTGATGAAAGTGAGACCAGAGAGAGCAAAGGTACCTGACGTTGCCTTCGTGGTTCATGTCACATTCAGTCAGCCTGATAATGTGTGAGAAGGCAGGAGGTAAACAAACACACACACACACACACACACACACACACACACTGCTGCTCTGCTCAAACCTGACTTTCCCAGAGAAGGGTTTAAAAATAAGTTTCTGTCAAATATAATCTCATTATTTTTGTCTTGTCCTTTATAAATCAAAGCTGAAGTGAAATTCCAAAATTCCTTAAAGAAAATGGGAAAAAAAGGGAAAATCAGCTGAAGAAGAAAAGACAAACAGAAAGAGAAGTTTTTCGTTTTTTACACGGTTTCTATTTCACACGGTTAAAGAATGTGATAAAAATCAGTGTTTATTAGATATTCATGTGCAAAAGTATTAATGCGGACTGTTCCATCTTCTGTAACATTAACTGACGAAAGATGAAACTATTATTTGTCTCTGAAATGGTTTAAGGTTTCTCCAAATTCATCCCACAGTTTAAACCGTGTTTAAACTCAGAAACTCCGTTTGTTCCGTCACTGAAATATGAAAACAAATCAACACAAACACATACTCATGTTTGTCATTGTTTGTCATGTTTGTGATGTGTGTGTGTGTGTGTCTGTGTGTGTGTGCCGTCTTACTTGCTCCAGTAAACTTGTCCTTGAAACGTCTGCATCTCGCCCAACATGGCGAGCAGCAGGGACGATTTCCCACAACCCACCTGTCCCACGATCATGGTCAGCTGACCTGTGGGGAAAAAAAGAAATGATGAGGACGATATTTGCACTAATATCACGCAGCAGGTGTATCAAACTGCCACCTACTGGCAACAGGAAGTCACTGACAACACTTGCTTAATTTACTCGCTCCAGGTCGACATTTACGGCCATTTTTATTTCATATTTATTGGATTTAAGGTCAGAAACGGTGAAATAACTGAACTACAACAGAACAAAATGGCAGCCGTTGACTTAATGGCCGGAAACCATGACACAGTAAAAACAAAGGAAGAGGCTCCTCCCACCTGTCGGGATTCGGATGTTGATGTCCGACAGCGTGGACAAGTTATTTCCCCAGGTGAAGAATCCGTTGCTCACCTGAGCAGAATAACAAATACAAACATTAATCTAAATATACACGTAGCATATAAGAGAAGTTCTGTGACGATGGATTGTAGATTTGCTAAGACCTGATTAAAATCTTATTTTGTCTGTTAGGAAAATAATAATATCATTTAAAATAATAGAATTACTGACAATAAAATAGAAATGTGCTTTAACTTTCAGTTTTGCACGTTGAATTAGTTTGACTATTTATAAGTTGCAAAGAATTCACAAAAATAGACAAAGTATATGAAGTCATAAAAGTTCAGAAAGAATATTAATATTTACTCATCATTTTCAATGAATCAGTTTCATAAATGCTTTTAAGTAAAATGAACTCTTGATTGTTTTACAGTGTAGATTTGCTGTTTGCTGATTTAAAACAAGTTAAATAAAAACATCATTTGAACCGTGACGTTCATATAAATGAATTAAAGCGGCACAATTGTTCACGTCATGTGACATGACAGGGAAAGATCGTGGTGTAACTGCAGTTCATATCTAATCCCAGCGCACTGATCCATCACGCTGCTTCCTGCTGCGCCGCTCTGTTTACATTCCTCCCATCTGCTGCATTTGTTTGTTTATTTCATGTTTATTTTATCTGACAGTCCCCACAGTGTCCACTGTCCCCGTCTTTAACCTGTGACACGGGTCCCAAAAGACGAGCGCAGACACAGAACGGAGACAAAAAAATACTAAATTAAGATTAAAATGATCATCTTATCCTTTAGTGAAGACATTAAATCTCCTTTTCTACTCAACATATGATTGTATAACGAAAAAAAAACTGAGAGGAAATGATGTGAAAGATCTCTGACCTGAAAACAAATAAATGTGATTTAGCAGAACGGACAGGAAACGGGAGGAAATGGTTGAGCCACAACTTATGACAAAAGATTAAATATGGACTTTATTTATTTATTTATTTTATTAAACATCCTCCTTCTTCTGCTCTGAGGCAAAAATAAAATCCCAAAACAAATCGTAAAATCTGAATTATTAACGTTAAAATCGCATAATTTAATAATAAAAAAAGATTGAATATGATTTTAATTCAGTGTCTAAGTTGTCTCTTCAGTTTTCTCTTCAGTTTAAAGTAACAAATTCACGGGTTAGGGTTGGGATGTCGTGAATTCTTACTTCACGTTAAGCTGCGTTTCATTTACATCGGAACTTGGAAGTCGGAACTGGGAGCGACGTCAACTTGAATTCATCACATCGTCCAGTTGACAAGTCGGAAATGCAAATGTATCTCAAGCTAACACTGTTAGCTGCTAAACCAGTCACCAGAACCCATGAGTACGTTAGCGTACATTAACTGTTCAGTCGTTGACGAAGTCCGCCATCTTGCGCTGACACGTTTCTACGGCAGCCTGAATGGACAAAGTAAACAAGCCAGAGCGGCTGTTTTTGAGGCAGGAGCTAACGAAGCAAACGGAGAATGAGTCTAAATAATTCTGTAAAAACATCAGTATTTACGAGATAAAGAGATTAAAAAATTGATATACATTATAATAGATCAGATTAGAATAGACTGGATTAGATTAGATTGATCCAAAATCAGGTAAACGGACTTGTTAAAATGTACAACTTTCACGACGGAAAGTAACGTGAAAAATGGTAAAATTATGTTTAATTATAATCTATGGATGAAATATTTGTGTGTCTGAACACCTACGTCCGTTCAAATAAAAGTGTTTTTTATTTATTGAACACTTGCTGTCTGTCTCTCTGTCTGTGTCTTTCTGTCTCTCAGTCGCGGGGTTCCACAGGGACAGAGACAGGAAGTAGTGTCTTCACAGAGACGCTGAGAAAAACCTTGGATAAACTCACTGAGGCTCTTTAAGGGGCAACAAGTTCTCGTGTGAATCCTACACTTCCTGTGTCCACGCACACTCACACAGTCACTCACTCACTCATTCACTCACTCACATGTCACATGACCCACAGCACAAACACTGGTGATGTGAAGCAGCTGTGCACAGAGTGAAGAGAATGATAAGAGCACGAAGACGCTTTTATGAATGTGAATGAGTGAGTGAATGAGTGAGGGGAAGTTTTCCGTTCAGAGACTGACGATGTTTCTAATCTGGAATTATCTCTAAATTCATCTGTTAGACGTGTATTAGGATTAAATGAATGTTCTTTATCCTGTGGTCGTTTAAACCAAGAGTCACACAGGAAAATAACTAATGAACAAACTTTTATAACAACTAACTAATGACCAGACAACCAAGCGACTGATTTAGTAACCAACTATCCATTCAACAGACCAACAGTCTTATCTAACGATCCACCAACCAACCAAACAACAGACTGACTCAGTAACCAGACAAATGTTGAACTATCAACAATCAACCAACCAACCAACCAACCAAACAAACAAATAACCAACCAGCTGATTAAAACCTAACCAAACTAACCAATGAACAGACCAACAAACTTACCAAATGACCCACCCACCACCCACCACCTAACTAACGAACTGACTCCACCCAACCAACAGATCAACAAACTGACCACAAAACAACACAACATACCAAACCAGCAACTAACCAAGTGACTGACCGACCCACTTACCCACCAAAACAACCGACTAATCAACCAACCACCAGCCAACTCATCAAAAGACTCATTTAGTAACCAAACAACCAACCAATTCATTAATAAATAGACACACAACTTAACTAACAGAGTGACTCAGTAACCAAGCAACAGATTAACCAACTGATCCCAAAACAGCTACACAACCAACCAGAGTGACTCAACATTCTGACCGGTCAACCAATCGACTAACTGAACAAGCAACCAGTCAACTGACTAACTCAACCAATCATCTGACCATCAGTCAACTAACTGACCAGCCAATTCACTAACCTACCAACTAACCAACGACTGACCAATCATGTGAACGTATCTCTCCTCAAAGTTTCTTCAACAGTTGTTTCTTTCTTTATCAGCCTGCAGTCTCCGCCCCCCTGCCCCACACACACACACGTGAACTTTGACCCTGACCTTCACGGCCACATCCTCCGTCTCCGACGGCCTCATCAGTCTCCGGGTCGGCTGCTCGTAGTTATCCATCTGGTAACGCACGGGATGTTTCCTGTTGATGGCTTTGGTCTGGAGAGGAAAACACCAGGAGAGCGAGTTTGTGATCACTAATAAACTTTAGACTCCTCTACATCCACTACAGCTCCTGAGGGAGGAGGAGGAGGAGGAGGAGGAGGAGAAGACGACGTGTGCTGGTTCCCTGTGATATAAACCTGCAGGATGTTTCCCTCGAGGATTCAGTGTCACATTAATCTCTGTTATTCTCCAGAACCATAAACAAAGTCTACATCAGTCTTTGTTATCTAACCAAAAACACACATATCTAATAAAGTCTATGATATTATGTCAAAGAACGTGTTTCACGTCTTTATCTCACCGTGAGACAGACGTCTGTAAACCGCTCACTCTCCCACACCAAACCTCATAGAGAAAATCAGTGATTTAAACTGGCGGGGACACAGGAGCTGCTGGTCCTCTGCTGCCTCGTGTGGTCACTTTGTGTCACTGAGGTTTATCTGAGCACAGGATTTTTAATGCCGAAAATTACAAAATAAGACGTTAGAATGTAGTGATGGAGGCAGCAGTGGATCAACAACTCTCTTTCTCTACGGGCTTTGGTGTGGGAGAGTGAGTGATTTACACACTTCAGTTTCCTGTTGGAAAAGTGTGTCTCACAGTGAGATAAAGACGTGAACATGTGACGTAGACATCGTAGACTTAAACTGATGAGTATTTTGTTAATCTGCCTCTTGTGTTTGGTCTAATCTGACGTAGTTTATGATCTTTCTCAAAAATGAATCCTGTTTTTCATTTAATTTCCTCAAGATTTCATGATTTCATGATGGTGCATTGATTAATCATTAATCATGGTGAGTGATTAATGGGGATTGTCAACCTCAAGGTGAACTAGAGGAAAAAAAGGTGCTGCCTGCATCACTGAGTTCAAATGTCTTATTTTGTCACATCGGCTTTAAAAATCCTACATTTGGATTTATTTCAGTGACACAAAGTGACCACACGAGGCAGCAGAGGACCAGCAGCTCCTGTGTCCCCGTGAGCTAAAATCACTGATCTTCTCTATGGGGTTTGGTTTTTGGATTTAAAACTTTTAAAACAACTCACCGGTCCAAAGTGTTTCTTTCCCGCTTCCATCGACATGGACAAGTCTCCGTTTCTCCAGCAGTCGTCTCCGATTTCATCACTTTGGAGAAACTCTCCGAGCTTCTGGACACTGCAACACACACACACACACACACACACACAGTGTAACAGTGATGATATCAACAGCAGTTCTCTCTGAGGAGTTTAGAGTTTCTCTTTGCTGACGTCAGGTTTCTTCCATGTTCCTTTAATTAGATTCAGAATGTGACACAACAGCATCTCCACTTTAACACACACACACTCACACACACACACTCACCTGACCAGAGCCTTCACAGCAAACCTGACGACGGTGGAGAGCAGGAAGAGCGGCGTGACCAGGATGTGGAACAGAGCCAGGGCGGCGAAGGCCTCAGACGGACTGGGACCCGTTTTATCGATGAGGTGATGAACAGCAAACGTCTGCGAGACAACGATTCACGTAAAACATCTTTAAAAAATGACGGTTTTCCTGCTGCAAGCGTGCGGCGACGACGTCTTACCGCCAGAACTGCAGCGATGGGGATCGCAGCGTTCATGAAAACTGCAGAGGAGAGACAAAACTGAATGAAACATTTTCACTGCGAAGGAAAGGTGTGAAATTCACTTTTATACCACTAGGGGTCCCTGGATCAAACTTGTAAAAAGAGGGAACGTTTGTTTACGTAGCTCGAGAAACAAAAAGTCCTGCATGAGTCAATGCATGGACAAGATTGAAGGAATATATTTCAAATACTGTCATGGATTTTTGGTTTGAAATGAGGCAAAATGTTCATTTTGTCAATTTCTCTTTGTCAACTCAAGTTAACATTTTGCTGTCAGAAAGTAGAAACTATTCACATTTAAGAAGCTGGAAAAATACAGAAACCTGTTTTTATTCTTTATAAAAAACACTCCAACCGAGTAATTGTTTCAGCCTTTAATATCAATAAACTTGATGTTGACAGAATTTTGCTTGGTTTAAAAAAACAAGATCATTTTAAATTAAATTTCAGGGTTTTTTCAAGTTTTTGATGTTTGGTAGAAAGCTAACTCTCTCACACCAAAGCCCATAGAGAAAACCAGTGATTTTAACATCACAGCACACAGGAGTCATTGATCCACTGTTGCCTCCATCACTAACTTCAAATGTCTGATTTTAGTGAATTCGGCTTTGAAAATATTTCATTTAGACTCAACTTAGTGACACAAAGTGACCACACGAGGCAGCAGAGGACCAGCAGCTCCTGTGTCACATGTTGACACAATTTTGCACAATTTAAACTTTGAAGTTTAACGACATTTTATTGAAATAATACACACATAAGTGTACATATATATATATATATATATATATATATACATATAGACAGTGGGTACTTTCCATACCCACTGTGTGTATATACATATATATATGTATATATATGTATATACACACAGTGGGTATGGAAAGTATCCAGACCCCTTTAAATGTTTCACTCTTTGCTTCATTGCAGCCCTTTTCTAAAATCAAAAAAGTTCATTTTATTTCTCATTAATGTACTTGGCCTCATTCATCTTTCCTTCAATTGTAACCAGTCGTCCTGTCCCTGCAGCTGAAACACACCCCCATAGCATGATGCTGCCACCACCATGTTTCACTGTTGGGATTGTATTGGGCAGGTGATGAGCAGTGCCTGGTTTTCTCCACACATACCACGTAGAATTAACACCAAACAGTTCAATCTTGGTCTCATCAGACCAGAGAATCTTATTTCTCATAGTCTGGAAGTCCTTCATGTGTTTATTGGCAAACTCTCTGCAGGCTTTCATATGTCTTGCACTGAGGAGAGGCTTCTGTGGGGCCACTCTGCCATAAAGCCCGACTGGTGGAGGGCTGCAGTGATAGTGGACTTTGTGGAACTTCCTCCCATCTCACTACTGCATCTCTGGAGCTCAGTCACAGTGATCTTTGGGTTCTTCTTCATCTCTCTCACTGATGCTCTTCTCCCACAATTGCTCAGTTTAGCTGGACGGCCAGGTCTAGGAAGAGTTCTGGTCGTCCCAAACGTCTTCCATTTAAGGATTATGGAGGCCACTGTGCTCTTAGGAACCTTGAGTGCTGCAGAAATTCTTTTGTAACCTTGGCCACAAGGTCTCTGAGCTCCTTGTGCAGTTCCTTCGACCTCATGATTCTCATTTGCTCTGACATGCGAGCTGTGAGCTGTAAGGTCTTATATAGACAGGTGTGTGCCTTTCCTAATCAAGTCCAATAAATATGAGTGTCACAGCAAAGGCTCTGAATACTTGAATGACCATGTGATATTTCACTTTGTCTTTTTTAATACATTTGCAAACATTTCTACATTTCTGTTTTCTTTCCGTCAAGATGTGGTGCTGAGTGGACATTAATGACAAATAACATGAACTTTTTTGATTTTAGCAAATGGCTGCAATGAAACAAAGAGTGAAACATTTAAAGGGGTCTGAATACTTTCCACACCCACTGTATGTATGTATATAAAGTATAAAGAATCGATGTCGTCTGATGTGGTTTAAACTGGTTTCACAGATATATAGGATACACTGAGTGTTGTTCTCACTGGACATGGACGTGTAGAAGGCGAAGGTCTTGAGGCAGGTGAGCTCCTTCCCTCTGGTCTCCTCCACGCTGTCACAGAAGATGTTCTCCCAGGCGTAAAGCTTCAGCAGCTTGATGCCCTTCAGGATCTCTGAGGTCTTCTTCAGACGGTCTGTGGAATGTTCCTGGACGACAACACGACACAAAAAACACACAAATGTGACACCGGGCAGAGCTGTTGTTGGTGAAAATGGACGAAAATTGGCACACAAATTACAACTGTGAATAATTATACAAAATAAGATAAATAAGTAAAAATGGTGCAAACTGGCTCAGCAGCGCCCCCAAAGGTAAAACCGGGTAGGACAAAGCCAAAACTAAGCCGCCCCAAATTTCACAAAACTTGGTGGAAACGTGTCACAGACCGAGACGAACAAAAAAAATTAACATGGCCATGACCTCAACTCACAGGAAGTCGGCCATTTTGAATTTGGCGTCCATCTTAGCGAATTTGCACGTTTCGTAAATGAACAAACAAATTTAAGTGCGTTAATCGTACCAACGTAAAAAAACAAACAAAAAACTTACCGTGTCAATTTGTACTGGACTCATCAGAGATGAAAAGTTACCAAAAGCTTTCGCAGATTCAAAGGGGCGTGGCCATGGCAATCATCGGAATTTTGGCGAAATTTCGATCATTCGCCACAAAAAATGTAGGTGTCCTGTAACTTTACCGTACATAGACCGATCTGCTCGAAACTTCAAACGGGAGACGAGACACGGCCAGCGAACATTAGCACGTGAAAACTGAGTCAAGGACATGGCGCCACCTTCTGGCAGGGCGGCGGGTGCAAAGGGGACCCACTAACCCAATTAATGTCAAATTGTATCGTAAAAGAACCGATTTATAAGATATCATCGCTCGTCGCGATAAAAACACTTAACATTATGTTAATCTGTAATCATTAAAAATAAGCCTAGGTGCAGATCTGTTAAGGTTTAAGAAGCTGAAATATGATCATCGTGATGTCGCCCCCGTGTTTTTACCAGCGTGCTTTTCTGTGTGTCGGCCAGTTTGGTGGCGATGAGATACTGGAGCGGAGCCAGCAGCACGATGACGGCCGCTCCCACCAGAGCGCTAATACCCAACAGGTAGTAGAGGAGGATGACGCCCATCACGATCTGCAGAAAACAACAACAAAGAAATCACAGAAATCTTCAACAACAGCTCAGCTGAACTCATGTGTCGTCGCCTCCTCGTCACACCTGCACTGGCATGGCCCACAGGTTCGGACACAGGAAGAGGAACCACATGAGCTGGTTGGTTTCTATGGCGACCAGGTTGTTGATCTGGCCCAGCGTCATCTCCCCCATGGACATGTTGGACGTGGACAGACGCAGGATCTTGTTGTAAATCATCGCCTGGAAAATAAAACTTTTTTTTTTTATTGAAATATTTCAAGACATTTCTAAATGTTTTCTTTGTTTCTTCAGACGTCGTCGCTCACCAGTAGCGCTCCTCGCATGTTGATGCCCGTCTCTATGGTAACGTAGTAGGACGCCTGCAGGAACGTCCGCTGCAGGATCAGAGCCAGGAAGAGAAGAACAGCCAGGACCGAGGTGTTCTGCAGCAGCTTAGAGGACGACATGAAGTGGACGCCAAAGTAGGTCTCCTACCCCACACACACACACACACACACACACAAAATTGTATACATTACATATAACAGTGATTCCCCGCTCCAATCACTGACCACTTCATGACACATGATTCATAAAGAAGTGTTTGATGAGCGTGCGATTGAATCAGGAAGTCGTCGTCACACACTCGTGTGTGTGTATTTAACGCACACACACAGAGTGTGAGGTGAGTGAACAATTTTCCATGTCACTCAGAAATGCAGTCATGTTCTGTTTTCTGTCTGACGCTCGTGACTTTAACAACAATGACTTGCATTCAACGCTGTCATTTTTCAGCTTCTTAAATGTGAATATTTTCTACTTTGTCATTTTTCAGTTAATTGAATAATTTTCTAGTTTCTGTCATTTTTCAGCTTCTTATATGTGAATATTTTCTACTTTGTCATTTTTCAGCTTCTTAAATGTGAATATTTTCTACTTTCTGTCATTTGTTCTGTGTGAATATTTTCTACTTTGCTGTTAGCTACTTTTTTCAGCTTCTTAAATGTGAATATTTTCCTTTCTGTATTTTTCAGCTTCTTAAATGTGAATATTTTCTACTTTCTGTCATTTTTCAGCTTCTTTTTCAAATGTGAATATTTTCTACTTTCTGTCATTTTTCAGCTTCTTAAATGTGAATATTTTCTACTTTCTGTCATTTTTCAGCTTCTTAAATGTGAATATTTTCTACTTTCTTTCATTGTTCAGCTTCTTAAATGTGAATATTGTTCAGCTTCTTAAATGTGAATATTTTCTACTTTCTGTCATTTTTCAGCTTCTTAAATGTGAATATTTTCTACTTTCTGTCATTTTTCAGCTTCTTAAATGTGAATATTTTCTACTTTCTGTCATTTTTCAGCTTCTTAAATGTGAATAACTGTATCTCACCATGTCGTCTGACGTGGCCCCGGTATCGTCTTCCTTCAGGTACTTGACAATGCCGGAGATGCAGAGCGGCCCGGCGAATCCCAGCAGGTCGGCTAGGTAACGGAAGGTGCTGCTGAGGAGGATGGGACGTCCGAACGCCCGGTACATGGAGCGCCAGATTGACGGCGATCGATTCGGGTCCTCGGCCGTCTGACGTGAGTGGACGGGGAGAATGTTAAAAACACACAGCTGCAAGTTTACGCGAACGGTTACGTCAGGTTCAGGACCTCGTGTGCTCACCCTCTGGTCCTCGTAGGCGTCTTTGAGCCGCAAGTAGTTGGTGAGCGCTCTCATGGCGATGGGCAGTTTTCCGATCTTCTTCAGCTCGATCGGACGTTTGTGAGCTCCCATGATGAGAGGATTCATCCACCAGTACGTCGCCTAAAGAAATGTGCCAGTGTGCTTTGTTTCAGCCAAAATTCATTAGGACACACAAACACAAACTTTGTACAGCACTGATATTTGAATTCAATGTTTGAGTTCAATGTTTATGACCCTAACATCTATAAAATATGTAGTTTAAAGGAACGTACGGACATCATAAGGAAAAACTGATTTTAGCCACTTAAAGCTCATAAAATCTACGTCAGTTAAAGTCTGCGATGTCTACGTCACATGTTCACGTCTTTATCTCACTGTGAGACAGACTGTTGTAGCTGTAAACCACTCACTCTCCCACACCAAACCTCATAGAGAAAATCAGTGGTTTTAGCTGCGGGGACACAGGAGCTGCTGGTCCTCTGCTGCCTCGTGTGGTCACTTTGTGTCACTGAAGTAAATCTGAACAAAGGACTTTAAAAGCCGAAGTGACAAAATAAGACATTTGAACTTAGTGACGGAGGCAGCAGTGGATCAACAACTGTGTGCTGTGATGTTAAAATCACTGATTTTCTCTGTGGGCTTTGGTGTGGGAGAGTGAGTG
The DNA here is from genome assembly GCF_019176455.1 of Solea senegalensis. NCBI lineage: Eukaryota > Metazoa > Chordata > Actinopteri > Pleuronectiformes > Soleidae > Solea > Solea senegalensis. The sequence continues at coordinate 33,239,575 of NC_058023.1, forward strand.
CTTTACAAACTTCACTTTCCTGTTGGAAAAGTCTCACAGTGAGATAAAGACAAAATCTGCCATGAGAGTGAGCCTCTGTGTCTCCGGCTGGGTCTCAGCAGCAGGGGGCGCTCAAAACTGCGTTACCTTGGAGAGCAGGTTGACAAACGGCTGCAGAAAACGAACGCCCAAATCCTGCAAATCCTCCGGCGGCTTCACCTTCTGAGGATTTGCAAAGAATACGTATTTCTACAGGGAGACAGTAGAAAACACAAGGATTACTCACAGATATAAACATGTCAGAATGTGGCTAACAGTAGCTAACACCGGCTAACACTGGCTAACACTGGCTAACACTAGCTAGTCTGAGATACAGACTCTTTTTGTTAAGAAACTGTTTCCTGTCACTCGACTCCTTCACTTCCTGTTTCCGTCTCCTGATTCGCTGCTCGAGGATAAAACAAAACAAAATCGCGCTGACTCACTCTGATTCGGATGACGTTGACCTCCACAGCCATCAGTAACCCGTACAGAATCACCAGCAGAGCTGTGATACAGAACCTCAGCTGCTCAGGACCCACTTTGTACTCGGCATATTTCCACAGTTTGATGGACTTTGTGATGAAGGCCAGAATCCAGTAGATGAAGAGGACTGTGAACCAGACCAGAACGATCATTGGCAGGGGTTAATTTGTGCCGGAACAAGATCCAGCAACTCTTAATTTTGGCCTCCCTGTGTTCTGGTACTTAGCTGGGCAGATCCGGTACCTCTCTTAAAAAAAAAACCAAACAAACTTGGAGGACCGTACGTTATCTCAAGGATAAAACTGGATATAACAAGTTAATTGAGGAGTTGAAGGTGCTGAAGGACGCAGGTGTGCTATATGGAGGGAGCTTGAATCACTGTGTGATTAATAAAATTACTATTAATAGGCCGCCGTGCCAATCTTTGAATAATAATAATGGAAGATATGTGTGATTTATTAAAAGCCTTTTTTTTTTTTTACACATTAGACCTGTTGAAATTGAAATGAATTGCTGACTGTATACTGTAAGTCCCACCTGTGGTGATGTGGGCCATGGATATTATTTGAAATCGAAGCTTGTAAGTCCCACAGTGTCGCAAGTGTGCATTTTCATGTTGTTTTCAGCACGTTTTCTGTGCCCCTCTCGTCATCCCTGAGCTGTCATATGTACTTTGCGTTTCGGCACCTTATGATTTACACTGATCATTGGACTTTAGTTCTTTGTTCTGTTTTGTTTTTGCTTGTCGTTTTATTTTGTATCTCTTCCCAGAGTTTGTAACTTTCTTAAATGTAAATATTTTCTAGTTTTTTTGCTCCATGTAACAAAGAAATCATTGAAACTCTATAATGTCAAGACATTTGAGAAACATCATCATTTCCAGGTTTGACAAAACAAAGTTCAACATTTTCTGGAGCAAACAGACAAGTGTAGACTCACCGAGCAGCAGTTTGGGAAAGTTGGACGTCTCGATGTTGTGATAATAAACCACTGATGTCGTCGCTGCTACGAAGCCCATGAACGCAGGCATGTAGAGGTGCAGGTGATCCGTCGTCATCATCCTACGTTAAAAACACACCAAAGAGACATTCATGTTTACAGATTTTTCACTGTGTTCAGTTTTAACAACGCGCTCACTTGTTGGAGACGATTCCTTCTGCGAACTCGCACACATGGACGAAGAGCAGCGAGAAGGTGAGGATCCACCTCATGTTGTGTCCGGGGAAATGAAGCCATGTGTTATGATGAATCTGGACCTTCGAGCTCTGACTTCCCCAACCTGACAGAAACACAGTAAACCTCATTAATCTGACGGAAACACATTAATCTGACAAGAACACAGTAAACCTCATTAACTGACAGAAACACAGTAAACCTCATTAATCTGACGGAATCACATTAATCTGACAAGAACACAGTAAACCTCATTAACTGACAGAAACACAGTCAACCTCATTAACCTGACGGAAACACAGTCAACCTCATTAACCTGACATAAACACAGTCAACCTCATTAACCTGGCGGAAACACAGTCAACCTCCTCGGGAAACACAGTCAACAACCTGACAGAAACACAGTAAACCTCATTAACTGACAGAAACACAGTCAACCTCATTAACCTGACGGAAACACAGTCAACCTCATTAACCTGACGGAAACACAGTCAACCTCATTAACCTGACAGAAACACAGTCAACCTCATTAACCTGACGGAAACACAGTCAACCTCATTAACCTGACGGAAACACAGTTAACCTCATTAATCTGACGGAAACACAGTTAACCTCATTAACCTGACGGAAACACAGTTAACCTCATTAATGTGTCAACCTCATTAATCTGGCGGAAACACAGTCAACCTCATTAATCTGATGGAAACACATTCAACCTCACTAATCTGACAAGAACACAGTCAACCTCATTAATTTGATGGAAACACAGTCAACCTCATTAATCTGATGGAAACACATTCAACCTCACTAATCTGACAAGAACACAGTCAACCTCATTAATTTGATGGAAACACAGTCAACCTCATTAATCTGATGGAAACACATTCAACCTCACTAATCGGACAAGAACACAGTCAACCTCATTAATCTGATGGAAACACAGTCAACCTCATTAATCTGACAAGAACACAGTCAACCTCATTAATCTGACGGAAACACAGTCAACCTCATTAATCTGACAAGAACACAGTCAACCTCATTAATCTGAGGGAAACGCAGTCAACCTCACTAATCTGACAAGAACGCAGTCGTTAACTGCATTTCCATAGCACATTAATTGGACTTCCATTTTTTTTCTTCTAAATTTATTTCTTCTAAATGGATCACGGCCAGTAAAAAAAAACAAAACACAAACAAAAACAAAGACCAGGAAGTTCCAGTTAATGATGAGTCTTCAGGGAACAGAGTGAGGGCTGCTGGTCACAAGCATTCCCACACAAACACGAACACACACACACACACACACACACACACACACACACACGAACAGGATTTTATCGACTTAAAAAAATCTAAGTTTCTCCAGATGATCAATTTTATTCCCTTTAAATTTCACTTGAAATTAAAACCGTCAATATTTTCACCCAATTTTACATAAAAACAGGGAGATTACATTTTTTAGCTGCAAACTATAATAAATTCCATTGTGTTTCTTTAAAATGATGCCGTAGTTTCTTGTGTCAGGAATAAATTTATGATACATTACAAGATAAAAGTCCCACAATGTTATTGTAAATCTGCTGTTGTCAAATATTAATATTTATCACCAGTTTATCAATAATCTTATGAGTCAGGACGTGAATATACTGATGTTTAGTTTTAATTTAAATTAAGTGAAATTTTTTGTCTGAGTCACTGAATTATTGATGAATTTAATCACAGTTTTTTTTCAAACCTGTTTAAATTTAATTACATACTGGATACAAAACTTATATTTTTAAAATTTATTCTGGGTTTTTTCTCATCAAACGTCGGCTTAAAAAAAAGAAAAGAAATCCTGGTCACAACTTATTTAATTCAGATTTTCAATATATTTAATTAACAGAGTGAGAAAAAATAAGATAATATATTTTAAAAAATAACAGCAGAAAAATGTAAAAATTACACACACATATATTTTTAAGGAAGACATTAAAAGTTCAATTGATACTTTATGTCCATTGATAAAAAGATAAAAAAGTCACATAAAGATGTTTGTTTTAATTTCAAAATCTAATTTTATGGTGACATTAAATTCATAGAATTATCTAAGCATCAAATATAAAGTTTTAATTAATACATTTTCATTCTTATTCTCATTAATCTAAATGTATTATAGCCATAGATTATTTTATCAGTAAAAAGTTAAATAAAATGATTAAACGACTAAAATATATGTAAAACTAACATTATTGTGTAATTGTTTAAATGACATGATGGTGGATGGTGAGGATTATCAGTGTTTCCCATCATGCATTGGGCTCAGTTGATGGGTGAGATGATGAGATCACAGATTACCGTGGATTAGTCATGTGACTCAACAGCTGCAGGAAAACTCATGTGAGAAACAAACGTTAATGTTGATGATTTTGAACAAAAAATATTAAGATTCTTAAACGTGAAAAATAAATATTGAATTATTATGAAATGATTAATTGGAGTTTAACTTGTCGTAGCAAAACATAATGCAGTACAAATTACTGTAGCGTAGCATATTATAGCAAAATGCCTGTTAGCACAATGTTTTATGACATAAAATGTTAAAAAGCATATCATAGCATATTGTAGCATAGCATATTATAGCCTATCATACTGTAGCATAGCATACAGCATAATCTTTCTTAGCATTGTTTTAGGATATAAAATGTTAAAACGCATAGCATAGCATAATTCTTCTTAGCATAATGTTTTATGATATTAATTTCTATTTTAATAGCATAGTATATTGTAGCATAGCATATTATAACCTAGCACAATCCTTCTTAGTGTCATGTTTTATGACATATGAGATTTTTTAAATAGTTTCATATTGGCCCTTTAATATATCAAAGATTAGCATAACTTTTGATAGCATAATGTATCTTAACATATATAACAATACACTTTGTAAGTATCATAACCTAGCATAACTTAGCATAATGTTCCATAGAATAATGTAGCATATAGCAGCAAGTGTACTAAATATGGTGTACGTGACAATTGCGTATGTGGCGGTTTGCGTACTTACCGATGAAGAGGATGGGGAAGGTGATGAAGAGCAGGAAGACGTGAGGGACCAGGTTGAGCGCGTCCACGAAGCAGCCGTTGTTCAGCGTACCGTTGTCCACGTTGTACGCAGTTTTCCCATCGTTACCACAAAACGACAAGGCCATGCCCCCGAGAGACTGCTGCACACGACGCGACTCAGTCTGACGACAAACAAACAAACCAAGAGAATTATTCCACTCTTACGAATTTTAAAATGGCTTCCGGCGGCCATCTTTGTTTAGGTCAACAGATAATTGTTTAGAATTTGGTGAAAGAAAACTAAACATTTTTATTAAATGGCAAAAAAATGTAAGTTTTATGTCATTTTCTAATGTGAATACTATAATGTAAACAATTGTGTTCTCAGATGAGTTAAATCACTGTTTCCTGTGGATAATGAGCTAAAATATCAAACATTTAAATAACATTAAAATATTTAGGTGTTACCTTCAATAACATGAAAGAACAGACACATTAATGCAAACAAATCATCATTAAACACCAAACAACTAACACACGAAACTAATTAACACTGAAATTTAACTTTAAACCGAGTTTAACGTCAATGACAAAGATTTTTTACCTCAGATTAGAGTAAAAATCCTCCGTGACGTCGTTAAATTCATCTGTTTCCTGATTTAAAGACAAAAAACAGACAGAAGAAGAAGAAAATGAACGTTTTACGGCGAGAGTTGGAGTAAAAGCGGGATTATTTTTAGCTTGTGTCCAGAATCAGCTGCTTCACATTCTGCTGCCCTGACGCTGCCAAGCGACCGTCAAGCTACACCGGAACACAACACGCAAACTTCCGGTCACACATTTACAAAATAATAGCACCTTTTTTCACTGATGAAGTGTAATATCCCTCTATGCTGACACTTAAACATTGCATGTTTTGAATAGACAATAAGTGTTTTTTTGTATTACAATATCACAATTTAATTTTGCTTGTACACATTATATATTTACTTGGTGTATATGTATTTTAATTAACAGACATTTGTTCTTTATCTAACTTACAAAGAGAACGACATGTTTTATTTTGAAGGTGCACAAGCTGCGACATCCGGTCATGACTTGCATGATTTCCGTGAACTTGTCATATCGTTTCCCTCCTATCATATTTCCAAACTTGAACCAGTGAGAAGCAGCAGGTTTATTATGGTCTGCTTCTTCTTCTTCTTCTTCTTTAAGAGCCAACAAACACAGCAGTCATGTGACCTCATCTATGACGTCAGATAATCAATAACTTGTCAATACCAGGTCTGGGAGAATTTGATTTCAAATAAAACTTAGTTGCATTTAAAAACAAATAAAAGTGATATATACGTGTGTGTGTGTGTGTGTGTGTGAGTGAAAGGATGAAGTAAATCCAAACAACTCTGATGCAATTCACATCTCTAATCTGATGAGGTCGCCTTCTTTCGAGGTGAACCAAACCCCGTTCAGAAATCCGTCAAATCTAAGTTAAAACGCAAGTGGACAACAATAACAATATTAAAACCTAAATGTATACAATCTTCTTACACTCTTAGACCTTACTCTAGTATTCGGCATTAATTAAAAGAATACAGGAGAATGACTGCTGTTAAAACATTCAATAACTTTCAACTGTCGCGCATGACACTCCATCAGATGCGGTCCACTCACTCATAGTGAGCTGTAATGATGCCCGGCGTGAATAAACCGCACGTGCTGCTTTTATGTGTGATTGTGTGTGTGATATGGACATTTATGCTCTCTGCGTTCATTGTTTACATCTCAGAAATGTTTCATTATATATAATATTTTTGCTTGGAGTCGAAATGTGTTGAATTTCGGACTTTCTCAATGAGGTCTGGTACAAGTGAAATTCCTTCACAGTACGCGTCTATTCAGTGATCACGTTGTCAGCGGGGACACCGAGGATGATGATGTGAGTGACAGGGTGAAGCCTCTCCTGCACTGACCCGGTCAATGACACACGGGGCAAGCGAGTCTGCAGCCGCAGACTATAAGAATCCCGATAAGAAATCATCTAACTCTACGTTTCTACACCGGTAGACAACATAAATGATAATGAAACATAACTTTATATACGATTATAAAACAACTAGGATCTCCTCTTGTATTCGGCATTAATAAAAATAATCCAGGAGAATAAATGTGGCTAAAACTATTCACTTTTTTGAACTGACCCGCTTGAAACTCGCTCAGCTATCGTCCACGAACTGCACGTGAAATCACAATGAGCTGCAACGTAGACCAGCGTGAATAAAGCGCAGAAGCTGCTTTCACGTATGTAGTCAGCGAGAGACATTGATGCCGAAAATACAGATAGATATTCACTTGATTTATATAATACAGTTCGTCACATTTCTCAACATAAACGCATTACGTAGACTTAAAACGCGTTAAATTCGGAGTTTTCTCAATGAAATCTGGTCTGGGCTAAATGCCTTCACGTTAACGCATCTCTTCACTGAGTACATCATATTACAGGACACTGAGGATGATGTCGCCTCTCTGTCAATGACACAGGGACAACATACCCGGCCAATGACACGGCTTTGACGGTCACTTGGGGCAAGCATCCCCCCTAACGGGTATAAAGCCCCAGGCTGTCTTACGGGAAAACCCAACCCCTTTAAGAAATCAGCTAATTTTAAGATTAAACACATGTAGGCATTATAAATAACAATGTAACGTATGTTTGTATTTTGTTATAAAACGTTTCGGATCCACTCTTGTATTCGGCATCAATACAAATAATACAGAAGATTAAAAGTGGGTAAAACTATTCACTTTTTTGAACTGACCCGCCTGAAAGTCGCTCAGCTCTCGTCCACTAACTGCACGTGAAATCACAATGAGCTGCAACGAAGACCAGCGTGAGTAAAGCTCCGTAGTTCCTTCCACGTGTGTAGTTAGCGAGTGATATTGATGCCGAAATGCAAACGTATTTTCATATGGTTGATACAATCCTATACACGTCACATTTCCACAATAGACGCTTTACTTGGAGTTAAAACGCTTTAAATTCTCGGTTTTCTCAATGAAGTCTGGTGTGAGCTAAATGCCTTCACATGAACGCATCACTTCACTGAGTAAATCATTCTCCACGACACTGAGGATGATGTCGCCTCTCTGTGGATGACACAGGGACAAGGAGCGGAAGAATTCCCGGCACTTACCCGGGTCAATGGCGCAGGTTTTTGTCGGTGAATCGGGTCTAAATCGTGTCCCCCGACGAGTCTCGACCGGATCCCGAGTCCTCTCTTTCTCCAGGTTTACGCTGAAGGAACAGGGACAGGAAATGCGCGTGTGTTACACTGTGTCGCGTTATGATGCTCATATTATGGCGCTCGTGCACAAACGGTGGACGATTCTGTTATTTCTCATAATGCACGAGGACGTGAGAGAAAGTAGGTCAAAGGCTGTGCTTTTATTTTGTTAAAAAAGGTAGATTCAAACATGTGAGGTGAGCTCATCTGCTGAGGATAAAAAAAAAACACGTTAATATCATATTATAATATACAACGTTTGTTTTCTCAGTCAAATAATTCATTTATAAATAAAGTTATCAGCTGATGGAGAAGTCAATGTAAACTGATTTATTGACATTTAAATAAATATTGATTTTCTGACTGTGTCAGTGTTCGTGCACCTGAGCTGCCTTTTATTTTGAAATACACACGTATTTACGAGAGACATCAGGAAGAGGGCGCTGTTTTAAAAGAAAACGAAGATAGAGGTTTGTCGAAGTAAAGCAGGGGGAAATATATCATTTAAAGGGATAGTTCTGACAAAAGACTCATCTAATAAAGTTAAAAACAACATCTCTATGTCACTGTTAGACTTTTCCAACAGGAAACTGACGTTTGTAAAGCACTCACTCTCCCACACCAAACCTCATAGAGAAAACCAGTGATTTTAACATCACAGCACACAGGAGCTGTTGATCCACTGCTGCCTCCATCACTAACTTCTAATGTCTTATTTTGTCACTTCTGCATTTAAAATCCTACATTTGGATTAACTTGAGTGACACAAAGTGACCACACGAGGCAGCAGTAGACCAGCAGCTCCTGTGTCCCTGTGAGCTTAAATCACTGATTTTCTCTATGAGGTTTGGTGTGAGAGAGTGAGCTGAACTTTTGTGTGTGTCTTCACTTCCTGTTGTGTGTCAGTTAAACTCTGACCTCAGGAGGAAACGTTCTCACGCTGGCGAGTCTAATGACACGCACGCACGCACGCACGCACGCACACACACGCACACACACACACACACACACACACACACACACACACACACACACACACACACACAGTTACACATGCACACACGCACACACACACAGTTACACATGCACACAACACAACACACACACAGTTACACACACACACACACACACATGTACACACACACACACACACAGTTACACACACACACACAGTTACACACACACACACACACACACAGTTACACACACACACACACACTCACACAGTTACACACTCACACACAGTTACACATGCACACAGTTACACACACACACACACACAGTTACACATGCACACAGTTACACACACACACACACACACAGGGAGTGTCACTAAGTACAGAGGTCACTCCATGTCAGAGTGGGAGTGGTTCCTGGTTGTTGACATCAGAGCTCAAACCTGTTTCAAACCTGTCAGAATTCTGAGGAAGTGAAACTCAGACAGTGGTGGTGACAGAGCGGTGAAATGGCAGGATTTCAGCTGCAGAGAGAAACCTTCTGTTGTTCCATCTGTTTGGATCTTCTGAAGGATCCTGTGAGTCTCACCTGTGGACACAGCTTCTGTAAGAACTGTATTAAAGACCACTGGGACTCAGAGCAGCAGAGGAGGAGCTACAGCTGCCCTCAGTGTAGAGAGGACTTCACACCGAGGCCTGACCTGAAGAAAAACACCATGTTAGCAGATTTAGTGGAGGAGCTGAAGAAGACTGGACTCCACGCTGCTCCTGCTCATCACTGCTATGCTGGAGCTGAAGATGTGGCCTGTGATTTCTGCACTGGCAGGAAACTGAAAGCTCTCAAGTCCTGTTTGGTTTGTTTGGCCTCTTACTGTGAGGAACATCTCCAGCCTCATCATCAATCACCTGCATTTAAGAAACACAAGCTGGTGGAGCCGTCCAAGAACCTCCAGGAGAACATCTGCCCTCATCACGATAAGATGATGGACTTGTTTTGCCGCACTGATCAGAAGTGTATCTGTTATCTCTGCTCTGTGGACGAACATAAAGACCACGACACGGTCTCAGCTGCAGCAGAGAGGACGCACAAGCAGAGAGACCTGGATCTGAGTCGAGAAGAAGTCCAGCAGAGACTCAGGGACAGAGACAGAGACATGAAGGTGCTTCAACAGGAGAGGAAGACTCTCACTCTCTCTGCTGATAAAGCCGTGAAGGACACAGACGAGAGCTTCACTGAGATGATGGGTCTCCTGCAGAAGAGAAGCTCTGACGTGAAGCAGCAGATCAGATCCAAGCTGGAAACTGAGGTGAGACGAGTCACAGACGCCGAGGAGAAGCTTCAGCAGGAGATCACTGAGCTGAAGAAGAGAGAAGCTGAACTGAAGCAGCTCTCACTCACACAAGACCACAACCAGTTTCTCCTCAACTACCGCTCACTGTCAGCACTCAGTCCGTCCACACACTCGTCCACCATCAACGTCCGTCCTCTGAGACACTTTGAGGACGTGACGGTGGCTGTGGCAAAGGTCAGAGGTCAACTGCAGGACGTCCTGACCGAGACGTGGACAGACATCTCACTGGCTGTGGCTGAAGTAGATGTTTTACTGACAGAACCAGAACCAGAACCAAAGACCAGAGCTGAACTCTTCAGATATTCACAGGAAATCAAACTGGATCCAAACACAGTTCACACACTTCTGTTATTTTCTGAGGGAAACAGAAAAGTGACAGTAATGAAGGAAGATCAGTCTTATCCTCATCACACAGACAGATTCACTGGTTATTATCTTCAGGTCCTGAGTGAAGAGAGTCTGACTGGACGTTGTTACTGGGAGGTGGAGTTGACAGGAAGAGGAGGAGTTTGTGTAGCAGTGACGTACAAGAACATCAGCAGATCAGGTTCACATGAAAGTGTTTTTGGATACAATGACAAATCTTGGGCTTTAGTTTGTGACCAAAACAGATGTCAGTTTGTTCACAACAGTATCAAGACTGTCGTCTCAGATGTTAAAGTCTCCAGAGTGGGAGTTTACCTGGACCACAGAGCAGGTCTTCTGTCCTTCTACAGAGTCTCTGACACCATGACTCTGATCCACAGAGTCCAGACCACGTTCACTCAGACTCTCTATGCTGGAGTTTGTCTTTATTCTTCATCTGGAGCCACAGCAGAGTTCTGTAAACTCAAATAATCTGGAGTTCTTTCAGCAGCAGTGAGTTAAACTCTGAGTTTAAATCTTTAACTTTTGACTTTTGAATTCAAACTGTGAGCAACTTTATTGACAACGTTTCTCATTTTGTTAAGTGTATCTGATTCAGAGTTAAGTGTAAATGATTCATAGTTAAGTGTATTTGATTCATGGTTAAGTGTATTTGATTCATGGTTAAGTGTAAATGATTAATAGTTAAGTGTATTTGATTCATGGTTAAGTGTAAATAATTCATAGTTAAGTGTAAATGATTCATAGTTAAGTGTATTTGATTCATGGTTAAGTGTAAATGATTCATAGTGAAGTGTAAATGGAAGGAAATAACTGACTCTTAAATTTTATTTGAGCATTTTCTAACAAACGTTTGCACTTTTCAGCAGAAACGTCTTGTAATTCATGAACTCCAGAGAGAAAAGCTGAGCTGTTAGCCTGCACCGCCCCCTGCTGCCCATTCACTCACACTGACTTCAAACAGTTGCTCTCGTGCTGCTGCTGAATTTAAACTAAAAGTTACGTTTATTTCTTTCACATTTGACTCATTTGATCAAATACTCACAACTCTGACTCACTTAATTCCTTTAAACAGATTTAATGTGGGAAACGCCCTTAAATGGACTGGACAGGAAGTGGAAGAGACCACGTCACAGGCTGATGAAGGGGTGAAATACACTGCGTTTTAATGAATTATGTTCCAGTAAATTTAAGTTTCAATGTCATTTTGATGCGTTTGATGTGTTTCATTATATAAATCATCATTTTATTTGTGCTTATATAATATTTCCTGGAATATTGGAATTCCTGGAGTTGTTTTCTTTTGATAAGATCGTATTTTTGAGGAACTAAACGACAATAATTGACACATATATGAGAACTGTTGGAAAAAATAAGGGAAATATGTAAAAGTGGCGCAAAATGGCTCAGTAGCACCCCCTAAGGTGAAAGCTGGTAGGACAAAGCCGAAACTAAGTCGCACCAAATTTCATGAAACTTGGTGGAAACGTGTCGCAGACTGAGACGAACAAAAAAGTCTATCGTGACCATGGCCTCAACGCAACAGGACGTCAGCCATTTTGAATTTGGCGTCCAACTTGGTGTTTCAGAAATGAACGACCTCGTCTGAGCGCGATAATCGTACCATCAAAAAACAACTGCGTCAATTTGTACCGAAAACATCAAAGACGAAAAGTTACCGAAAGGTCTCGCAGATTCAAAAGGGCGTGGCCATGGCAACCATTGGAATTTCGCACATTTCGCCACGAAACAGGAAGTGGGCTGTAACTTGGCCGTACATTGACTGATCTGCTCGAAACTTCAAACGTGACACAAGAGACTCGACCAGGAAACATCAGCATCACAAAACTCAGTCAAGGGCATAGCGCCACCTGCTGGCAGGGCCTGCACTATGCTGCTCACAGCTTTAATTGAATTTTCTATTCATTTCATGATACATTGAGTTAAAAATGATTTTCATTCACACGATGATAGAAAAGTAACGACAAAGATCCGTTTTCAAACCTCCTCGTTTTTTATTAAGCAAAGTATCACAATGTTTGTTGAGATTAGTCGCTGAGCAGAAACAACAAAGATAAATTATGGAATGTAAAGAACAACAGTAGTCGAGCAGGAATAATAAGAGTCAGAGTAATTATGGTCATAATAATGAGAACAGGGAACGTGTGTGTGTGTGTGTGTGTGAGACAGCAGCTGAGCAGTAGTTCATCTGACAGTGTTGACAATAATTAAGACGTGAACTTGTACTGAAACTAGTTCTATAATCTGTGTGTTAAACTACAGTACAGCAAATTAAAACAATAATAATAAAAATGATAAAAGTAAACGTGTTACCTGTGGTTACAACGCAAACCAGATTAAACCAGAAATGATGCTGGCGTTACACATGTGTCAATACTCAGTGTACTGTTCTTCAACTGTGAAATTTAAAGGGACAGTTCAGGTTTGTTTGACCGCTCACTCTCCCGCACCAAAGCCCACAGAGAAAATCAGTCATTTTAACATCACAGCACACAGGAGCTGCTGATCCACTGCTGCCTCCATCACTAACTTCTAATGTCTGATTTTGTCACTTCAGTGTTTGACATCTTCGTTTGGATTTACTTCAGTGACACAAAGTGACCACACGAGGCAGCAGAGGACCAGCAGCTCCTGTGTCCCCGCAGCTTAAATCACTGATTTTCTCTGTGGGCTTTGATGTGAGAGAGTGAGTGGTTTACAGACGTCAGTTTCCTGTTGTAAAGTCTGTCTCACAGTGAGATAAAGACGAGTTTGTGTCCGTGTTTGTCGGTTCATCACAAAACCAAAGACAAACTATCCCTTTTTTTTTTAAAATCAGGAGGAAAAGTAAAAAAAACACAGAAATAAAAACCCTGTCGCTCTACAGTGGACGTGATTTGACATGAACAAAGTTAAATTTCTCATCGTGTCGTCGGGTAAAGTTTTCACTTCTTCCTTTCTTTCTTTCTTTTTTTTTTCTTAGAAAATCTAACATTGACAAAGATGAACAGAGTCAAACTTCTACACTGTAAATATCTGTCAGTAACATATAAAAAAACCTCTCCTGCTACTTATAACAATTCAGCATATTAACAAAACTCCACTGTACACGGCAGACTCTGATAGATATATATATATATCTGTATATATACACACATATATATACTGTACATGTATGTATATACATATATACACATACATACATATGTCTGTGTATACACATGTATATACATGTATACATATGCATCTGTATGTATATACATACATATATGTAAGTATATACTTACATATATGTATATACATACATATATGTAAGTATATACATATGTGTATGTATATACATACATATATGTAAGTATATACATAGATATATGAACTGTCACGTCTCATTAAAGATTTACATCCAAAAATAAAATTAAATCTTCAGTCAGTTTATTTTTTTTTTCCTCGTCTTCACCACAGTGTCGGAGACTAAAGGTCAGTGTGTGTGTGTGTGTGTGTGTGTGTGTGTGTGTGTGTGTGTGTGTGTGTGTGTGTGTGTGCTCACAGCAGCATGGACTCCTGCAGGGCGAACGCCTCCTGGGCGTGCCTGTAGTGCTGTCCTCCGAACAGTGGGGGGCGCTGCTGTCGCAGGACGGGCGTCCCGTAGCGAGTCAGATCGTCGGCGCTGGCGGGGAACGTGAACTCTCTGAGCGGCGACATCTGTGCCTGCTGGAAACTCGGCGATCGCGGCATTCCGCCCGGGGACGCCGGAGGGGGAGGGAACTGGCTGTCCTGCGGCGGCGACGCCCACACGCGCCCGTCGATGACTCGCTGCTCCCCCCCGTCTGTCACGTAGTTCCCTCTGTGCGCGTAGACCTGCGCGGTGGACATGAGCTGCTGCAGGTAGACGGGGGCGGAGCTTCCCCGCGTCTCCAGCTGCAGCACTTGTTCTGGCGGCGGTCTGCCTCTGTGGGCGGAGCCTGGCGGTAGTGCCCTGCGGTACGTGGCGAAGGAGTTGTTCATCAGAGCTTTTTCCGGGGAGAAGCTGCCGGGCTGTCGCTGCGTGGTCGCGTACGTCTGTTCAGCGTACACTGTGTTGGAGGGCGGAGAGAACCTGGTGGGCGGAGCATAGAGTCTGACGTCGGCTCTGCGGTCCACGTTCGTGCCGTAGGCCGGGTGCAAGACGGGCAGCTCCGCCCCGTTTGGCGACGGCTGCATCGGAGGAGTCTGGTACTGAGGGAAGCTGCTGCCCCCCGGTGGACTGTTGTGGGAAAGTGGAGGAGGAAGTTGTTGTCTGGTGGTCCTGGGCGCGGCAGAGACGGCGTTCCCGGCGAGGTTGGGTCCGCGGTTGGGGCTGTTCTGGTGGACGGGCGACGCGTTCACAGGCGTCCTCACTCTGGACGGCGGCCGCTCCAGCTCCAGGATCTCAAACTCCGGCTCGGGTATTCCCGGCACGTTGTCGTACTGCGAGGCGTTGGAGCCTCGGTCGGCGCCGGTGACGAAGCCTCTGCCGCGCGGCCGGCGGTGGGCGAGCGCAGCGTCGTCGGAGCTGGAAGGAGCCGGTGACGCCGCTCGGCTCCGCTCCCGCGCCGCCGCTTTGACCGCCTCCAGTTTGGTGTCGGACGGTTTGAACCAGCGGGGGGCGAAGTCTCTGTGGGGGACGGCGTTGGAGTTGTGGTTGTGGTGACTCGGAGGCTTCCCTCGGTCCGCTGTGGGCGGAGCTTCTCCCCTCTCAGGTGTGGTTGCCATGGATTTCTGCTGCCCGTTGGGAATCTCTGCCGACCCCCGGGAGTGACCGTCCCGTCTGTCCGCCTTGCGCTGACGCAGCGATTTCTCCATGGAGTCCCGGCGAGAGCGACTCAGGGGACGAGGGTCCGCCCCTGGACTCGGGTTCCGCGGCGGATCGGCCGGCTCCGCGTGGCTCTGACCGTTGGCCACGTGGTTGACTGACGCAGCTGCGGTCGGGTCAGGAGGAAGCTGACCCAGAGGCTTCGTGGGAAACTCGTCGTCTTTACCTGGAAACACAGGAAACGCGTTAGAGACAAACGAGCACCGAGTCGACGGAGGTCGGTGCCGAGTCACGACGAGGACATGGGTTCATGCAACACCAGCGCCATGACGACGCCCACGGAAACACAGGAAACATCGAGAAGGTGTTGAGATGTTAAAACTGAAAAATAAAAACTCATCATTCAGACGTTCACTCGCAGTGAAAACACATTCATCACTCTCTCACACACACACACAGCAGCTGCTGCTCCTCTGCTGCCTCGTGTGGTCACTTTGTGTCACTGACGTCGATCTGAACAACGATCTGAATTAACAAAAATGAGACATGTGAACTCAGTGATGGAGGCAGCAGTGGATCAACGACTCCTGTGTGTGTGTGTGTGTGTGTGTGAGATGTTAAAATCTTCTCTGTGAGAGCATTAAAAACAGATTTTCATCACTTCACAATAGACTTAACTCATAAAATCTACGTCAGTTAAGTCTACGATGTCTTTAAGGACATGTTCACGTCTTTATCTCACTGTGAGACACACTTTACAACAGGAAACTGAAGTTTGTAAACCACTCACTCTCCCACACCAAAGTCCATAGAGAACATCAGTGATTTGATCACACGTTAATTCGGGGTTTGAAATCCTTCGTTCAGCTCGACGTCAGTGACACAAAGTGACCACACGAGGCAGCAGAGGACCAGCAGCTGCTGTGTCCCTGTGAGCTTAAATGGCTGCTGTTCTCTATGGACTTTGGTGTGTGAGAGTGAGCGGTTCACAGGGTCACAGTGAAATAAAGACGTGAACGTGTTTATTGAGAATGAGCGTCTGCGTCTCAGCAGCAGGTGGCGCTCACAGCACACTCACGACCTCAGACGTCACGCAGAAATAAAGACAGGAAGAGCAAAAACATTAGGAAACAGTGACGATGATGATGACGATGATGATGTCGGACTGTGAAGGTTAAAGTGTGATCAAACAGGAAGCAGCAGCTGGAGGAACAGGAAGTGCTGTAGGACTGATCCAGGACATACATTTGACTTTATGAATAAAAGACGATTGTTCATCAGTCAGTGACTGACACACACACACACACACACACACACACAGACACACACACAGATGAAATAAACGGCTTCAGTGTCACAGAAGCCGCCGCGTTTCATCAAAAACAGAACTTAACTCAAGTCAAGTCTTCATTCCAGTTACAAACACGACTGAAAATAGTGTCAAAATGATCAAAACTGACATATTTGTCCAACTACAGCTTCTCTTGCAGTGTCTGACACTGGCCACCAGAGGGCAGACTGTCACTGTGAAGACAAAATCTGATCTGAGATCAACAAACAAAAAGAAACAAGAAGAGACACAGATTAAACCAGAGGACAGACCAGAGACCACAGGACAGACACGAGACCAGAGGACAGACAGAACCAGAGGACAGATGGACAGAGACATGAGCGCTCAGGAGGAAAACTTCACCGGTTAGTGTTGCAGGTTAGATTTCCGCCGCTCACTGTCACACTTTTGTTGTTTGCTAAAAAAAAAAGCGTTTGACACAAGAAGAAGAAAAAAAGAAGAAAAAAGAAGAAGATTAACGAGAAAAGAAAGAAACGAGATCATTCATCACTCATCTTTATTGATTTATTGATTTATTTAAGGTTTTAGTTCTGAACAAAACCTGGAAATGAAGAATTGAAAGTTTTAAAGATTTCTTTGTTAAAAATATTCACATTTAAGAAGCTGTGTGTGTGTGTGTCCATGTATTACTAATGCTGTGGGGACCTAAACCTGTTCACACGGTCACATTATGGAGACTTGTCTTCCTTGTGGGGACAAAAATCAAGTCCACACAACATTAATGACTACATTTTAAGGTGAAGACGTGTTTTAAGGTTAGGTTGAGGTTAGGGTTAGGATTAGGATTAGGCCGGTAGTAATCGTGGTTATGGCAATGACCTGTCAAGTCATGAATGCCGTACGTGTGTGTGTGTGTGTGTGCGTGTGTGTGCGTGTGTGTGTGTATCACCTGGAGCAGGCAGCTCCAGCTTGTGTCTGTGTGTGTGTGTGTGTGCGTGCGTGTGCGGTGTATCACCTGGAGCAGGCAGCTCCAGCTTGCTCCTCCTCAGCTCGCTAACAGACGCCTGCAGCTGCTCGATCACCACGTCGTCCTCCAGGAAGAAGTTTTTGGACAAAGTGACCTGAAGAAAGTCCACCAGCTCCTCCATGGACAACTTCATCAGGTGTTCTACATACACACACAGGTTACAGATGTGTGTGTGTGTGTGTGTGTGTGTGTGTGTGCGTGTGCGTGTGTGTGTGTGAGCTGTGGCTCTTACTGCGATGCAGTTTGAGGACGGTGTAACTCATGGCAGAAAGAATTCTTTCTCCTTCCAGGATGTAAATGTCCCAGATCCTCAGAGTGAGAGTGAACGGAGTCTAAACACAAACACACAAACAAACAAACAAACAAACAAACATCAGCTGCAAAACATTTATGTTGACGTCAACTCCCATCAAACATCTTTGACAGTGAACTACGGTGGCTCACACAGACCATAAACTGTAACTTTGTCCACTTTAATAAACACATGATCTGCTGTTGTGTAGTTTTTGTGTAGTGGTGTAGTTGTTAGTTGTCGTTGTGCAGTTGTTGTTGTGTAGTTGTGTAATTGTTGTGTAGTTAGTGTAATTGTTGTGTAGTTGTTGCGTAGTTGTCGTTGTGCAGATGTAAATGTGTAGTCGTAGTGTAATTGTTGTGTAGATGTTGTGTAGTCGTCGTTGTGTAATTGTTGTGTAGTTGTTGTTGTGTAATTGTGTAGTTGTTAGTTTTTGTGTAGTTGTCATTGTGTAATTGTTGTGTAGTTGTTGTTGTGTAATGTTGTGTAGTTGCTATTGTGTAGTTTTCATGTAGTTGTCGTGTAATTGTTGTGTAGTTGTTGAGTTGTTGTAATTGTTGTTGTGTTGTAATTGTGTGTAGTTTTGTGTAGTTGTGTGTAATGTTGTGTAGTTGTTATTGTGTCCTTTTTGTGTAGTTGTTGTGTAATTGTTGTGTAGTTGTTGTGTAATTGTTGTTATTGTGTAGTTTTGTGTAATTGTTGTGTAGTTGTTGTTGTGTAGTTGTGGTGAACTCACTCTGTCGAGGAAACACTGGAAAAACCACTTCATGGTGTAAAGACTGGTGAAAACTTCCTGTTTGTCCTGAAAACAAATTGAATGAGTGAAAGTTTAGTTTAGTTTATGTTTGTGTGTTTGCTTGTTTGCTTGTTTGTTTGTTTGTTTGTTTGTTTGTGTGTTTTTTTGTTTCTAACCAGGTGTTGTTTGAGTTTGGGCATCATCTTCTTCAGGATCCGGTCGTGATGATCCTGGAAACGAATCAACTTTGGAAAACCAGGAACGAAAAAGCCTGAAGACGAGGAAAAGAAAAGAAGAAGAAAAAGTGTAAAAGTGTTACCGTGTGTGTCACTGTGTGTGTGTCACTGTGTGTGTGTGTGTGTGTTACCGTGCATGGCGTGCTTGTGTCCTGACAGCAGTTTCACTAAAGCCCAGAAAGCGTCTTCTTCGTTCATGTAGATGAGCAGCAGAGCTGTGATCTGACTCATTCCCTGACAATAACCAACCTCCTACACAAGATTACACACAATTACTACACATGTATAACAATTCTAACACAATTACTACACATTTATAACAATTAAATCCCACTGATAACAATTAAAACACATGAATATTAATCAACACAGTAATGAGACAGTAACGCTCACCGTGTTGTAGATGGAGTAAGCAGTGAGGACGTGGAACAGAGCCTGCTGTCTGACAGACAAACAAACAAACAAACAGACAAACAAACAAACAAACAAACTTTCACATCAAACTTTCATCAGAAGAAAAAGTGAAAAATACATCCATTTATTCTTTTGCCCACAGGGGGCAGTAGAAGTGGAATTGAAATGCTGCTGCTTGAACTCACTTGACATCGTAGCGATGCATGAACATGACGTGATCTCTGTACGTTCTGTTCACGTCCAGGTCGATCTGTCGCACGTCCGGAGAGATTCCTCTGGCTCGGGATTTTAATTTCTGCGTCAACAACACGAACGATACTTTAAGATACATTTGAATAAGAAACACAAACGTCAGTTTATCATCAACTTTGGATTAAATAGGACATCATTTTCTCATCTCTTTGTTTTTATTTAGGACAAACTTTTGAATCAAAACTAAACATTTTTTTACCTCGTAAAAATCTTTCTTCTCCTCTTTGATTTTTGGAATATCCAACAACAAACTCCAGACTTCTCCTCGCAGCTGCAGAGGAATCCCTTTGTACACTCGCCGAGCCAACTGCGCACACACACACACACACACACACACACAGAGTCACATGACCTCGCCGCTTCACTGCACACAGGAAGTAGATCGTCTCATATTCAGCTCGTTCAGTAGAGTTTGTTTTAAAGAAATTATTGATTTGTTTCAGGGTTTCTTTTTAAAATCATCATCGTTTTCCAGACTAAAAAAAATATAAAGAAGAAAAAGAGATGATTCACAAATCTAAAAAATAAATTAGAATTTAAAGTTCAAGTTGTGATACAATCCAATTTAAAAAATAAAAATAACAATAATAATATTTTGTGGATTTTTTTTAATGACGCAGAATAAAATGTCTCCTTGTTTTTTCGTTGTTGTCCACAGGGGGGCAGTCACGCCCCTCACTCACTCACCTTCTCACTGTTCTTGTATTTGTCCCAACTCTTCAACATCTTCAGCCATTTCCCCGTTCTCTCCACCTCCACGTGTTTTTGCTGCAGCGCGGAGGAAAAGAAGACGAAGAAGAAGAAAGAAAATGAAAAACAAACATTTAAACGTTCGTGTCATTTACAGAGGAATATTTCAATCTCAGATTTACAACATTAAGCTTTATAATAAAAAAACAAACACTTTCCAGTCTGTGTTCAGTGAACGTTTGGATTCCACGTTAAAAATAATGATGTATAAATTAATAATAAACACAACGTTTAAACCCAAAAAATAACCTTGAAGTTCAAACTAATTTTTTATTATGATTTAAAAACGCTCACCTTCTCCTCCACCGAGTCGTACGATGGAAGTTCATTTTCACTGAGAAGAAGAAAAACGAGATAAACTTGTTTAGTTTTAAAATAATCCTCGCATTTGTGAACAAATAAAAAAAGCTTCTCACATTATTTTCATTCATAGAAACAGGAAATAACTGTTTATGTGTTTAAACTTTGATATTTAACGAAACAAAAATCAAATCAAATCTTTCAACACAGAAATCAAACTAATGTTCAAATCTAATCTTTCATGGTAATCTCAAGAGTTTCCTTGTCCTGCTTATGACGTGATACGTGAATGTGTGTGTGTGTGTGTAGAAGCTAAAATATAACTATTATTGTTTGTCATCATCAACATTCAAATTTACTATTTTACGAAAGAAAAAACAGGAAAAAGACTCACTTTATAATTTCTTGATTAAAAGATTGAACATATAAAGTTTTTACAGCAGTTTTTTGGGAAGGTGACGTTTTCTGCCGCTAGGAACCAATCAGACAGTTTTTCAAAAATCTGATACTGCAAAATAACAATGCATCAAAATAAACGTTACTGCTAATCATTGAGCCATCCCAGGGTCAAATAATAACTATTATCAAATTCTCTGTGAAATTATTGTAGTTTTTTTTTCAATTTTTTTGTGAGAGGATAATGGCCTTTAAAGGGTTAATATTCCAAAAACATTAGTAAAATGTTATATGTATATTTCAGGCTGAAGTAGCTTTAAAAGACTGACTCATTTAAAGTGGAAAAATACAGTGTTTTTGGGAAGGTGACGTTTTCTGCCGCTAGGAACAAATCAGTAAGTGAGTGAGTGAGTTTAAGAGTTTGAAAGTTTAAAAGCGCCGCAGCTTCTCGACTAAAACCACAAACACACTCTGCCTCCGTCCGTCCTGCTGCTGTTTCTGTTCAGTGTAATTAAAGAGGAGTTTGTTCTTACTGAACGAAGCCGAAGCGGTCGACGACCTTGTACAGGTGGAAGTTTGTGTCCTCCCACGGTTCCACTGTCGCCTCTTTACCCTGAAGACAAAAAAAAAACACAAAGACAGACCGACACAAAGAAGATTACATTAACAACTTTTATTGTTTTAAGCACTTTTATATTAAATGTAGAGACAGAAAATGTCAACTCAGATCATCGGTCAGTCCAAGTGAACGTTTGTTAAATACAAAATATCCAAAAATATCAAAATATAAAAAAACTATGTTTGTTAAATACAAAATAGAATAAAATAATAATAAAAAGAGACATTAAAAAGAAACATTAAAAAAAATGATCATGGCAAACATCTGTGAGTCAATATTTGTTAAATACAAATTTCAAAAAATATAAACAATATAAAAAAAACTTAAAAATATTTCTGGTGCAGAAGCAGAGCAGACGCTGAAGGTCGTGTGTGTGTGTGTGTGGTTTCACAGGTCGCCATGACGACCAGATGTGGAAGTAATTTAGATTTTCACTCAAAACAAAACACGTTAAATCGATGTGCGAGTCAGTGTGTAATAAAATAATAAGAATAATAAAAGGAAAAATACACGTTTGAGAACAATGAAGCCTATATTTAAAAAATCTGAATAAGAAATTCACCTAAATAAAAGTCACAGATTATTAAAAACCTTTGCAGTTACACATATATATATAATACGTATATAATATATAATGAAAGACATACTTTGTCATATTTGGCGACGATCTCCGCTCGCTCCTTGTCAAGTTTCAGCGCCGCATCCTGCTCAGTATCAGACGCTGAAACATGAAGCACAGAGAGAAGAAGAACGAGAGTTTAATGAGTGACGTTCATGAATCAGATCCAGTTTCCTCTTCCACACCAAACCCCATAATCGCTGATTTTAGAAGGCGGGGACACAGTAGCTGCTGGTCATCTGCTGCCTCGTGTGGTCAGTGTGTGTCACTGACGTTAATCCAAATGTAGGATTTTAGAAGGCGAATTGGCAAAATAAGACATTTGTGTGTGTGTGTGTGTGTCGTTAAAATCACTGGTTTTCTCTCTGGACTTTGGTGTGTGAGAGTGTGTGGTTTACGGTAAACGTGATCATGTGACACAGATGTTATTAGTTTAGTGTCACATGACGACAGAACGTCCACAATGATGAAACCTTGTGATTGTGTGTGTTAGCGCCCCCTACAGTTTCTTTCTTTGCTCTTATTTCAATAACATAACCTTTTATTTGTAATATTTGGTTCAATGGGAGTTATTATTTGAAGAAAATGGTGTTAAAAAGTTTGTTATAAATAAAGTTGAATGAAATAATTCAGGAACAGTTTGACGTCAAAGTCCAGCAGTGACAGGAAGTTAGACTGCACTTGTCCTCTCGACTTCCTGTCTGTGCCGCTCGACTGATTCTAAACGCTCTGTGTGTGTGTGTGTGTGTGTGTGTGTGTGGGCTGCCAACAACACA
Source organism: Solea senegalensis (assembly GCF_019176455.1). Lineage (NCBI taxonomy): Eukaryota > Metazoa > Chordata > Actinopteri > Pleuronectiformes > Soleidae > Solea > Solea senegalensis. Next base: position 33,262,734 of record NC_058023.1, read on the forward strand.
CACACACACACACACACACACAGCAGGAGAGCGTGTGTGTGTGTGTGTGTTGTTGGCAGCCCACACACACACACACACACACACACACACAGCAGGAGAACGTGTGTGTGTGTGTGTGTGTGTGTTCGGAGCAAATAAACAAATACAGTAAAGTCTTTTTTTTCTTCTGGGAAGTACTCGCCCCCCACTCCCCGGGGGCTCTGACGTTCCCATGGCGACGGGACAGGAACGATGGAGGAGTCTTTTATGATTGTGTGTGTGTGCTGCGTTCAGGAACCTCAGAGTTTGTCAGTGAAGTGAAATAAACTTTATTTAAAGAGCTGAGAGAAATGTTTAACTTCTCGTTCTGTTATTGTACTTCATTCTTGTTAACCTTTATTTTCTCTTCTCTTCACAGCTACACAACTCTGAAGTGTTTTGTTTTCCTAAAATAAAAACATAAAAGCACCATCTGTGATCTGAGACACACACACACACACACACACACACACACACACACACACACACACACACACACACACACACACACACACACACACACACACACACACACACACACACACACACACACACACACACACACAGTGTTGACCTTTGTCTCCTGCAGTGATGTCATGTCCTCTTCCTGCTGGGACTTAAATGTCCTTGTCCGTCACCATCAGGACCAGCTGGATATTGCCCCACCCCCCACACACATTACCACACCCCCGGTGCCCTGAACTACCCATGATGCATTCAAGTCACATGGGAACGAGGGACCAGTGAGACAGACGTGGACAGAAGACAGACATGGGCCGTTTCTCAATACTCAAGTAAGCAAGTATGTACTTGCTTACTTGGGAAGTATATACTTGAGAAGTAAGCTGGGAGTATATACTTGCCAAGTACGGGAGTACACAAGTATGTGGTTGTTTCTCAATACTCAAGTATGCAAGTATGTATGTATTGTTCTGCTGCGCCAAGTGCTGCAGCCTCATTAGCGCCACCTACGGTGTTGATCAATGAACATATGAAATACTTTTAATAAATGCATATATATGTTGTTATTATTTTTTAACGTCATTTATTAATTTATTTCTATTAAATATTGAATAGTGTAGTGTAGTGTATATATATATATATATATATATATATATGACGTGTACAAATATATACTACTCTACATAGCTAATATTTACATATCATATTTAAGTACAGATACAATGACCGTGCGACTTTAAAGGTGACATAGAATGCTTGTATCACACATATATGTTAGTTATGGAGGTCTACTTACATATATTAACTTGTTTTCATGATTAAAAACCTCCTAATCGCTGCAAAGGAGCTGATCAAAATATCTCCTCACTGACGCTCTTGTCAGCCGCGCTGTTTCAGACCAAAACCACATCCATAGAATGTGGACTGTGTTGTGATTGGCCAGCCAACGAGAGCTTTCCCACTGTCCTGTGATTGGCCAGGTACCTGGAAGTGACGTAATAGATAGGCCAGCTCTCAGATACACAGCTCCCCCTCTGGCACGGTGGATGCTCTGCATCTCAGCAGCTACAACGAGAGTAGTTCTTCTTCTTCTGCGGTTGAATGTACGCAACCGGATGTGCCCGGACTAGTGCCCGCACCAGGAGGCGCTACAGTGGTGAGAGGAGTGGTGAGGATTTTTGATGACGACATCAAATTAAGGAAGTGCCGATCCGCTTCGCAGAGCCCAGGAAAACAATACAACACTATTTTCTCAGCAGTGGCTGAACTGTTTGTTCTGAAACTTTTGGGTTTCATAAACGAGGCAATGACGCAGATACACACACAAACGCAGCGTTAATTGGAGCTTCCGGTCTATGTGGGCTTTAATATAAATGTAACTTTGAAAGTTGAAATTTAAAAAAAATTAATAATATACAAACTTTCAAACTTTCAGGTCAAAACGTTTCCATTAAAATCAAAATAACACGTCAACAACAAATCTATGGATCACACCGAGCATGTAATGACATCGACGTCTGAGCCAGCGGATCATTTCATCAGGACAGGCCGAGGTAACGCTGCTCTGTGCCGGGCACAGTGAGCGCCGAGCGCCCACAGAGGCGGAGCTTATCACCTCCGACAAACGTCGCTGCCAAACTATAAATACGTCATATCTTCATACACAAACCACATGTTTGAATTCTAAATGACTAATTTCTCACCTCAAATGATCTTAAAACTTTGTTCCGGGACACAGAAAATATTTATTTCAGATTTATATTTCTACTATCTGCTGCTATGCTCCGCCGAAATGTATTCTGGGATACACGCTTAAGTCACCTCTGATGCATACTTGGTAAACATGGGCGGAGCTAGAACACTTCCGGGTTTGAGAACCGTCCTCGCTGTTCGCTTACTTGAGAATTGGAACAGCACTTGGACTGAGGCTGATGACGTTTTCACAAGTATGGGAGTACACAAGTACGCACAAGTACACACAAGTACGCACAAGTATGGATATTGAGAAACGGCCATGGACAGGTTTGTACGGACAGATTAAAGGAGGTCACAGCGACCTTGACCTCTGACCTACGACCACCAAACCATAACCAGATCACCTCTGATCGTACGAAACACTGACGTTTAGAATCATAATCTGACTGAAATTCAGTTAAAAAACAAGTAATTATTGTGTCTTTTTTCCACTTATATTTTATTTTTTAAACGTTAAAGAAAGTCTGCGACTGATTCTTCATTTTTCACGTCAGTGTTTTTTCTTTGTGTAAAATGAAGGTGAATATTTGATTGTTTTTTTTATTCATTTATTTAGTTACAGGAGTTTAGATTCTGGTGATTTTTCTTCAGATTTTGACCGTTTTAAATCTGATTATTCTCCAGTCGTGTCACAAATTAAAGTGTAATCTCAATATATGGCTTTATTTATTTATTCAGCTAATATTTTTCTATACATAATTAATTATTGAGAAATGATGAGTTTACATAATCAGATTACTTCTGTTTGAGTTTAAATCATCCATTTATTCATAATCAGATTATTTTCAGCAGCTAATCTGAATACATTCGCTCACATAATCTGAATTGATCTACTTCAGATTATTTTTGATGACGTGATCAGATTAATTCAGTTATCCTGATCAGATCAAGTCAGTGTATGTAACCCAGTTGTTTAGTTTACATAATCAGATTATTTGAGTGGATGTATTCAGATTACGTAGCTGTATGAAATCACAGTTTCTCTGGTACAAACACAGAAATAATTATGGAAACATTCAGATTTCACAGAAGTGACTTTTTTACATATAATTTTCATGTATTTTTTTAATCTACATATAAATAATAATTATAGAATAAATGTAAAGTTTATCTTTAAAACATATATACATATATGAATGTATATATACATAGATATATGTATATATACATACACACACACATATGTGTATGTATATACATATACTGTATATACATACACATACATAAATAACATATATACACACACACACACACACACACACCTGTTTTCCTTTGATCCACTGAATCCTCTGAATCACTCAGAACTTTAGTCCTCATCGGTCAAACACACACACGCAATAAAACACACAACCTGAGCTCAACCATCGCATCACTGTCAGTCTCTCTCTCACACACACACCCACACACACACACACACACAGATCAGAGACGCTGCTTCAACAAAGCTGTTTGTTACTGTGGAGCTCAAACACACACACACACACACACACACACACACACACACACACACACAGAGATAAATATGACATCATCAGCAGAGTCGGTCCCACTCACAACATTCTCCTCCCAAACAACAACAACAACAGCTTCATTGACTTCACACAGAGGAATCTCTCACTGAAATGTCACCCAGACTAAAAGCGTCACATTTAAATAATTTACATTAAAATAATATAAATATGAGACGGCAAAGTGTTTTATTTTTTACAGTGTGACAGAATTGAAGAACTGCAGCTTTGTGGTTAAATCAAACTTCCTCTGGTTCAGGTCATCTCTGAAGTCACTTCCTTATTTAAGATTAAATATTAGAAAACTGAAGTTACAGAGAGTTTCATGGACTTTGACACACACACACACACACACACACACACACACACACACACACACACACACACACACACACACACACACACACACACACACACACACACACACACACACACACACACACACACACACACACACAGGAGTCGTTGATCCACTGCTGCCTCCATCACTAAGTTCAAATGTCTTATTTTAAAACATTCGGCATTAAATATCCTTCATTTGGATTCACTTTAGTGACACAAAGTGACCACACGAGGCAGCAGAGGACCAGCAGCTTAAATCACTGATTTTCTCTATGGGGTTTGGTCTATGCGTTAAAAACAGTGAAACTGATTATAACAACGGTCAAATTCTGCTATAACACAAATAATAATCAGGCTTATATAATATTTAGTGTATTTGACTCATATAATGATTATCAATGCAACAGCCTTTAAAACCACAAAGTCATCACAGACACTTTATGGTGATATGACAAATGAGATGTGGTCTCATGTCACCATACATAGATATAATATCCATATATTGACCAGACCCATGCAAATATGTGCATATTTAAGCTTCCACAGGCACATGAAGCTCAAACCAGCCGCTGATCTCTGATAACCAGAGGAACTCAAGTGCAGAAGCTGCTGAATAATGCAGCGTGGCAGAACAACACATCCAAACTCATCCTTGTCACACAGCACGCAAGAAAAACACACACACACACACACACACACACACACACTGTAGTGCACATGCCAGGCTTGTGTGTGGCGCTGCAGTACTGCAGACGCACACAACCACAGAGACGGAGAGAAGACAGGAAGAGACCAAACAAACACACGAAGAAGACGACGAGAGAGGGGGTGGAGCTATGACGTCATTCTTTTACCGACACGTAAACGCGTTTCTGTGTGGATAAAAACACAGTTTTACCGAATACAAAGCAAGAAAAGACTCATTTGCATTCAAGGACGCTCGTAAACGTCATATCGCTGTACGTGACGAACTTCGAGGAGCGGCTAGGTGACACATTCAAGGACCCTCGTAAACGTCATTATGTCTGTATGTGACGAACTTCGAGAATGGCTACGTCATGCATTCAAGGAC